>NC_088910.1:17446770-17747008 GCF_963576675.1 Euphorbia lathyris | reverse complement strand
AATAACATTTAAAATAGAATTTAATGTAATTTAAATGAATAATAATAAAAAAGAAAATAATATATACATATACAAAAAATTAGAATAAAAATGGAATACCAATCTCCTAAAATAATTATATATGTTAAAGTTTTAAAACAATTTGAAAAGAATGTATTACATAATCATATATATATATACTAAGGATTAAAAGTCTAAAAGTTAAGAAAAAGGGACTGAAATGGCATTTTTTACATTTTGGCAGATTTACCGACGGAAAATCCGTCGGTAAACAGCATTTAGTGACAGAATTGGCAAATTACAGCAGCACTCCAATATTTTCCAGATTTATTCAAAAGCTTTAAATTAAATCTAATTCAATCGTTTTGGACTTCCGAACTACCAAAGATGGATCATAGTCGAAAACGAAAGTTCCTAAAACGATGTTTTTATTTTAAAACGTTATTTGGAAACCTCTTTTAAATTAAAAACTTATAATTACAATATTTTCGATACCCGAACTACCTTTTTATCGGATCACGGTTCGTATTGGGATATCCAAAACGAGGTTTTTATTTTAAAACAAAACCGAATTTTCTTTAACACGAAACGAAAATTAAATAAATACGTTAATTAAATAAAACGTGACAAAATAAATAAATAACTAAAGGAATAAAAACTATAGCATAAAAAAAATAGAAGGAGAGAATAAATTAAATAAAATAAAGAGTCTAGTCCTCGGATAATACCTTTAATTCGGTATCTGACAGTCGAAGCCGATTGATTCCACGAACCGCGAGCTCCCGTTTTTTATGAAAAATTTAGTAAAAATTGAACTTAGTAAATTTAGAGATTTTTATTTTTAGGAAAAAAAAATGTTTTTTTCCCAAAAAATCCACTTCCTCTCTCTAGAAAAATATCTAGTGTGAGAAAGCTCTCTCCCCAAAAAATCCTCCTTTTCACATTGGGATCCGTGCCCTTATATAGGGAAACGGATCCCGGAAAAATGGGCGACGCCCAAAAAAAATTGGGCGTCGCCCATTGTGGTTGGGCGGCCGCCCAACAATGTTGGGCGATCGCCCAACGGCGTTGGGCGAGCGCCCAACCCTCGTCGGGCGTCCGCCCGACGCGTTGGGCGTTCGCCCGACGTGGTTGGGTGCCCGCCCGGCGACCCTCGGGGCGTGTCCCGCGCCGTCGGACGCGTGAACTCCGTGGCCGCCGAGCGCGCGTTCCGCGCAGCTAGACGCTCGCACGTCGCGGCCGCCGAACGCGCGCCTCGCGCTGCCAGGCACGTGTGCTCAACGGCCCACGAGGGCGCGCACCGCCAGCGGTCCCAGGCATTGCCCCGGGCGTCGAGAGCGTGCCACTCGCGGTGTGTCCGACGGACGCCGCGCGCACGTCTCGAGCCGTCAAGCGGGCGTTCGACCATCGTTGTCCGCGTGCGGGATGCCGTTGCGTGCCCGCGCCGTGCCGTTAATTTTCCTCAGCTTATTATTCTTTATATATTTTTCAAAACTTCCGGAATCAATCGCTTCGACCGTCTTGTTTCAGGTTTTCGTCACAGGTCCTCCGACTCGGTGTCTACAACGGCGTTCGGTAGCCCGTCGTTATCAAGTAATAAAATCTGGAAAGTCCAGGTATCGAATCCACAGGATTTATTCCTGCAAGTATCGAGCTACTTGGTCTCAGATGTTATCTAGGCTGTGTGGGTTTTGAGTTTGTTTTGATTAAGTTAATCTACTCCTAGTTGAATTACTCTACTCCTAGCTAAGTTACACTAATTCGAACTAAGTTATTCTACTCCTAATTAAGTTATTCTACTCCTAATTAAGTTATTCTACTCCTAATTAAGTTAAACTACTCCTGGGTGATCTTTCACTAATGCAATTCCCCAAAGGAACATGGTATGTATGATAATAATGAAGTTAGGTTATTAGGTCAATAGATTAAAAACCTAATCTAAGTCACTTGTATTCAAGGCGATTAACCCTACTTACCCCCCTGAAGTCTCTAGTGCGTGATTCCCTTGTAAGGCCGAAACTAGGTCTAAGGCTCAGTAATTTGGGCTTAATCAACTAAGAGGTCGTCAATCTCCTAGGCTCCAACTAGGTCAGATTCAGCTCACAATATGTGCCTACTAGATTTTGGGGCTTTTGAATGAGTTAAACCAATTGAATAAAGCGTAAGACAAAGATTAAATAAATAAATCATAGAACAAAACAAGAGCTAAAATATTATTAAAGGCGAAGAATATTGTCACGGGATACAATTAGCCTAGGATTCATAGACTGTATGAAAGGGTACAAACATGGTAAGATAAAAGGTGATAAGAAAATCCTTTTCAGGGAACCTGTCTACCCTGCAACCGGCTTCCTAGGTCTTAAGGACGGACCTTGAACAATCCTCGGTGGATGGAGCTTCGGAAGTTCTTCAATGGAGGTTGAAGGAGATGGAGGAGGTGGAGAGGATTTTTCAAGGGGGAAAGCTAAGAAAATTACAATAATGAAAGATGTCTAATTTACAATTGGAAATTCCTATTTATAGACACGGTTCGGGCCCTCTTTCTGACCTAATTCGTATCCTTTTGCAGGTGGAAAGTCGTGGGGTCGATCGTGTCTTTGTGGGACCGGGAATCAGTCTTTTGACTGATTCCCGTAGGGCAGCTCGCCGAGCTGGGTGCCAGCTCGCCCGAGCAGGCCCCTGAGGGCCAGCTCAGCGAGCTGGCCTACAAAGGCCAGCTCGACGCGAGCTGGCCATGCCAGTTCGCCCGAACAGGCCCCTGAGGGCCTGCTCGACGAGCTGGCAATGCTAGCTCGCCGATCTAGCCCCAAAAAGGCCATTTCGACGAGCGAGATTGCCTAGAACGCCTTGCGCGACTGTTGGATGTCCCGAAACGCAACTTTCACCCGAACTCGTTCCTGTTTTAGCCTGCACATGCACGAAAACTCCAAATAACATTAGTTCCGAGGCTAAATTGACCCGCCAATCGCTCCTTTTGAGTAAACACTCCGTTTGGTGCGACTTTTGGCGGATCAATTAGCTATAAAAGGTAATGGAAATTTAACGTACATGCTATTTTGGCCATATTTGCCTAAAATAACCAGAAAACGAGTCTAAACAACGAAAAGTAAATAAAACATTTCCAATTTCTAACTAACTCAAACAAAAGCATATAAATACGAGAATTGCTCGCTTATTCATGAAAAAACGCTAAAAACCGTTCTAAAATCGTACCCAAAGCTAGGGGTTTTTGACCCCTATCAAACCTCCTCGCACTTAAAACTTTACTTGTCCCCAAGTAAACTAAAAAACTAAACCCGCAATCACAAGCAAGCTAGAAAAACCTCCTGGTTTGACTAGGTGCTTGACACAATTTTGAGCATCTGTAATTACATGCATTCGGAAATACAAAGTAGAGACACGATATCCAAAAGCCGCATTTCAATTATGACAGGTCATATGTTTAAAAAAAAGGACACATGTTCAATTAAACGAGCTTAAGGAGATAGCTAAGTAAAACACCTCACCATAGGTAGTTCACTCAATTCACACAATTTTGGTGGCTAAAATGTTTACTCTCGGCTTATGTTCTTGCTTAGGATTACGTTGATTTTGCACGTTCATCCGAGTTCCTCTACTATGCTATATGACTCCGATGATATCAAAAACAGCCTCGAATTGGGGTTGTAATGTGGTTAGAGGGTTAAAGGTACAACAAGGGTTAGGGGATCTAGCGCTAGAATAACAAAGTTTAGAATGGCTTTAGCAAATTGTGAAGTGCTTGAGCTTTTTATTCACGTGTTTTTTTTTCTCTGAGACGTTCTAATTTTAAGACTTGGGAGATATGGTTCTCCTTCTTTTGTTCGTCTCTTTTCTTTTCCTTTTCTGTTTTTTTTTTCTTTTGGATAGTAATGCTCATTCACTTCTTAGCCTTTTGGCTTGCTACTATGGTGCCATAAACAAAGATAAAGCGCTAGAAGAAAACAAAGGCTCAATGCGAGCTTTGCAAAAACTTGGGTTGACACTACAAGAAACCAGACTATTTGTGACAACTATAATTGTTACATAATCCTAAAAAGTTGTCACATAAAAGTTTATGTTACAATAAGTCATTGTCACGGGGATTGTCACGTAAAAGTTCGTTGCTAAAAGTTTTTGATAAATGTGATGATAAAATGTTGTCACAAAAATTATTATTTTTGTGATAATAAATATGTTGTCACATCACTTTTAATTGTTACAACTTTTATTGTAATTAAAAAATAATATGTTATCACAAAAATAGTTTGTTGTCACGTATTATCTTTTTATTTGAACTAAAATTATGTGACAATTTGTGTTAATTGTCACTGAAAATAGTACTTGTGACAATTATTATTGTCACTGAAAATAGTACGTACCACAATTATTATTGTCACATATCCAAATTTGTAACATCATTTTACAAATACCGATAGAATCATGGACAAAAAAAAATATTCACTAAAAAAGTAATGATAACACATTTTGTTTGGGTAACATCTCATTGGAAGAAAAAATCTTTCCAAAACCTTTTTATTGGGAAAATTTTCCAGCATAATATATTTTAATTCTTTATATTTAATATATTATTTATTATACACTTGAAATTAATAATTGTATGCAATATTCGGATAATTAAAAATTTATTATTTATGAATTTAAACAAGTACAAATAAATGAATTGAAATTGAAAAAAATACAAACAAGTCAATGAATTACTTGCACTTGTTCTTGCTGCATTCAGGTCCTATTAAATACAAAAATCAATAATATCCGCCTCATATGTGATAGCTTCTACTATGCACCCTTCTCCTGCTATACATTCTTCTTCTTCTTATTCTTCTGTTATACACTCTTCTCCTCAATAAGCTAATCATGTTCAAAATCAAATCTAATGACACAACAAGAAACAATTACTTCAAGGATTCAGAATCTATTTCTTTACCAAGCTCTGATTTAACAGAAAATGGTTTCTTCAAATAAACATTACGAAATGCTTTCTTCAACTGCAGCAACAATTTGGTCGGTTACCTACAGAAGAAAAATATAAACAATTGAAACTACAAAAGCTTAAGATTCAACAGAAACTCGGAATTTTTATAGAAAATATATAAGAAACACATATCAGAGAACTTACCTAAAGTATAAAAAGTAGATTCAATTATTTGGTTAATCAATCGTGATAGGGGAAAAGTATACGAATACGTAATTAGCCAAATTCAATTCAAGTGGAGCTTCCTCTGTGA
Organism: Euphorbia lathyris; assembly: GCF_963576675.1. Lineage (NCBI taxonomy): Eukaryota > Viridiplantae > Streptophyta > Magnoliopsida > Malpighiales > Euphorbiaceae > Euphorbia > Euphorbia lathyris. The sequence goes on along the minus strand of NC_088910.1, from coordinate 17,741,762 downwards.
CTGAGAAGGAACTGCAGAGAGTTTTGAAGTAAGAAAATCCATGATGGGTTTTTGAATTAAAAATAAATAAAAATATGTAATAATTGGTTTTGTAGAGAAATAAATTGCAAGCATAATACGAATCTAGGAAGCGACAAGCATCCAGATCTTACCGCTGATATATCCTCATTTATGTAAGTATCATCAGTAATCCTTCTAGACTGGATTTATTGTCCGGCGACGATGAAAGAAGAAGCACGAAGATAGAAGCACCATCCCGAAGCACAAACCAGTGAAGAAAGTAAAATGAGAGAGGCCGAGTTGTGATAGATGAGAGAGAGGGAGAAAGACAGTTGTAGAGGAGAAAAATTAGGGATTGTGGGTTGTGTTGTGGGAGAGAGGGATGAGCATTATAGAATATTTAAGATAATAAAAGTTAAAACCTTAGAAAAAAATAAACTAAATAAAAATTCTAGATGAAAATCGTTTGATAGTTTTATTCTAGGTGTAATCATGATTGAAATGAAAATATTAATTACAAATAAAAATATAATAAAATATTTAAAGTAATCTGTTGATAACCGTAAATTTATAATGTCACATATTTTAAATTTCTACTTATAAATATTAATACTAACAAACATGTTTTATGATAAGGGTCAAATTTAATCATACGTTTCAAGCGAAGTGCAGATTTAGCCCTAACGTATGAAATGATGCAAATTTAACTCTAACATCGTCAAACAAGATCAATTTCAACTCTGTGCTATCGAAAATTTGAAAAAATTGGTTTGACTATTATTTAACTGTCACATCGGAACTAACAAATAAATTTGTTGATAAAATGAAGTAGTTTCGTACATTTTTTATTGCTTTTTTGTAACTATATTAATAATATAATAAAGAATTTAGAGTTTGACAAAAAAAATTGTGATTAGCTTATATGTATCAGATTTAGTTTTGAGCATTTTAACATAATTTTTGACATTTGATTAGTAATACACTAAATATCTTAATCGTAAATAATATTTAAAAGGTCTGAAGTGACCGTTAAATACCGGTCGAACCAGTTTTTTCTAATTTTTTATAACATAGGGCTAAAATTAATCTTATTAAGAAACATTAGGGTTAAATTTATACTAGCATGTTCCGACTAAATTTGTATTTCTCTTAAAATATTAGTGTTAAATTGTTAATCTTTATCCTTTTAGTTTTTCATAAATATATATTAATAAAAAAAATAAATAATTTGTGATAAGTTTTTATGTTGTCGCATAATAAAATTTTGTGACAACTATAACTATATTGTGACAGATTTTAAATTTCTAGTTACAATTATTAATTTATAACAAAAAATATTTTAGTTGCAAATAAAATTATCATCTAAATAATTTATGACAATTATTTTAAATTGTCATATAATTAGATCTTATGACAACTATAGATATATTGTAACGTATTTTAAATTTTTAGTTACAACTTTAATTATAACAAAAACAATTTCGTTACCAATAAAATTTATTGTCACAAAAAGAATAAATTATTTGTGATAACTTATTTAAATTTATCATAAATGAATATTTGAGATAATTATAAATGTATTGTAACATATTTTATATTTATTGTTACCATTTTAATCGTCACATAAAATTTTAGTTACAAGTAAAAAATTATTGTCACAAAATCGTTAATCTATTTGTGACAATTAAATATTTTTTGTCACAAATTAATGTTTGTGATAATTTAAAAATTATTGTAACAAATAATAAGTATTTCGTTACAATAATTTGTGTGACAATTAAATTGTTGTCACATATACTATGATTTCTTGTAGTGTAAGTAATAAACCAAGTGATGGTTTGCAACAATTGGGTTAGAATGAAAGAAAAATCTACAAACTACAAAAAATACAGGTTCAAAGGGGCTTCCTAGAGTAGATGAAAAAAAAAATAAGGTAAAGAAAAGGTTAATTCTAATGAGGCTGATTCATCGTTTAACATCTCAAATCATCGCATTTAGGTTCAACTCAGTATTATGTGCAAAATCTGTAATCTTTCCACAAGTCAAATGTCACATCCGTGTCCCTTATTTTAGTTATTATACCCAAATATTAGGTTAGATTATAGTTATTTATTGATTAGTAAATTAATGGGGTGTTATGGATATAGTTTGGAGGTTAATTTCATGCTTTAAGTGTAAAATTAAAAGTTTAGGGCAAGTTTTAAAAGAAGTTAAAGTTTAGAGGGATCAAAAGTGAGATTTTCCCTTATTTGGAAAACAAATACCACAATTCAAGACCTGCATTTCGTGGTTCTATGTTGACAAGAGTGAAAAAAATTGAATTAGTCTCCAATGTTCATCTTCTCCTTCCTTCTCCTCCATTCACCCAAAATATATCCAGCCATACAAAATTAATGTTTCCCGGAGATTCAACCGTCGGATCATCGTGAAATTTAAACGGTAGCTTCTATAGACATATTGCTAAGTTCTGACCTGAGGGATTTTGATTTCGATATTTCTAGAAGGAGTTCGGCCTAAACAGATTCTAAGGCGAATTTGATGTTTTCTTAGAGTTTTCTTCAAATTCTTGCTAAAGTAAGTAACTATCAACTACCCTTTTGAGTTTTGATATATATCTATATATATATAACTCTATATTTTCCAGAAAATTGAATTTTTGTGGTGATTTTTGACATGCATTTGATTAATTTGAGGTTTTATGATTTGGTTTTAAAGTCAGCTTAAACTATGTTCAAGAAAATATAGGTATGGGCATGTGAATTTCAACCTATATATACACATATGTATACATATTTTGGGTTTTCTTTTGATGAACTTAGTATATTTGATTAATATTTGTGTAAGATTTGATATTTTGAAGAGTAAATGAGTGGTTTTCTATAAATTTATTTCTCAAAGTAAATTTGAGTTTTAATTAATGGTTGTTAAAATATTAATTTTGATGAAATTATGCTTTATTGAAATAAAGTCTATATATGATGATTTATGTGTTATTCTTAAGAAATTGAAGTTAATATTGATAAGTATATTTTTAAATTATGTATTGGTGCTTTTAGTTCAATCATGATTTATGATTTAATATTTTGGACATTGATTGAGTAAAGGTGTTAAGAAAATTTATGATGTTGATTTATGAGGGATTATGATATATTTCTGATTTTAAATTATGTTATGAAATTATAATATTTTTAGTATCCATCAAGAGTAATACGGATAGGTGGCTTTAATTAAAGTTCGTATTTAGTGAGAAATACGGCCTGTGTACACAGTTGAAAGACCTATCGGGTATGGCAAAGAAGTGTTGAGTAAGACCATACGGGCTAGGCAAATTATGAGATATCTCAATTCTATTATATTGTGGGGATTGATACATACGAGGATTATCTCTCGGATGGATACGGTCTATAAAGTATTTAACGATATATGATTTATGAGGTATTTATTGAGATATAGTTTATGAAGTATCTTATTAAGATACAGTTGATGAAGTATTTATTGAAATACAGTTTATGAAGTATTTATCGAAATACGGTTTATGAAGTATTTACTGATTTACAATTGATTTGAGTAAATGGTTAATTGCAAACCTGTTTATATTGTGTAGTTGATATTTTAAACAAATAAATATATATAGTTATTTTGGACATGATTTTTATATTAAGTGTTTTAATACAGTGATTTACGTTTTGACTATGTGTGGTATTTTGAGAAATGATATCAAGCTTGATGTTTTAAATTGCCTATTTGGTTAAAGGTACTATTTTAAGTATTTTTATTATGGTTTAGTATATAAAAGGTCCATTTTGAAGAATATGAATTTTATATTATGCATTTTGAAAATTTAACTATAAATATAGTTATGTTGAGTATAAGTATTTTAGGTAGTTGATAATTGCTTACTGAGATTTTTGTCTCACGTTTTTAAATGTTTTAATGTTTTAGGCGAGAAAGAGCAAGGTATAGGAGAAGTTACTGGTCTATAAGCGAGGCTTGAAGTATCAAGTTGTTGGGTTCGTGTTTAGTTAGGATCGTTGTTTAATTGTGGAGCTTACTTTTTGTTAGGTAAAATATTGACATTTAAATGTAATAGAAATATGTAATTAGTTATAAATGTATTTTAGAAGAATATGCTTGGAAGTATAATATTTCTAAGAATTTGGATAATTTGGAGACTCTTAGGTGTTGATTGTGATCTTTCTATTTCGCACCCGATGCTGATTGGGGTCGTTCCGGGTCGGGTGTGACAGTTTGGTATCAGAGCCTAGGTTAAATTCTTCGGACCTAAGGTTGATAGTAATTGAGGAATATCAATATTTGGTGATAGCTAAGAAATATTTGATAACAATTGAGGAATATGAATATTTGGTGATAGCTAAGAAATAGTTGATAACAATTGAGGAATATGGATATTTGGTGATAGCTAAGAAATAAATTGAAATTTTTGAGGATTGAGTAACTAGTTAATGAGGTGTAAAAATGAGATTTTATGGTTAGTAATATATTGGGTGTATAAAAATTAGTATATTATTTGATATTGGTGACATGAGTTATATACATGATATTAAGTATGATTTGGAATTGATATTTGGGAGTTTAATAGTTAGTTTTAAACTATATATATTAGATGAGAAATAAGGCTAGAAGACTTGGAATAATATGACGAGTTTATGTTCTTAAGAGTATAAGTAATCGATGAAATGATAAATTGATGAATTGGAGATATTAGATATGAGATTGAGAAAGATAAAATATGGAGATTTCGATTAATGGTTTTGGAGGTTGATTAATAATTTGGAGATTATAACATGAATTTAGTGTATTATAGAATCTTAAGTGGAATAAATGAGATGCGAAATTTAAATTACTGTTTTATTTGTGAACTTCATTGGGTTGAGGTTTAGAATTGATAAGAGTTATATATATAAATGATGTTTAGAGAAATACTAATGTTAGTGATCAATGATAAATAAAGTGAGAGAAAATCTTAGAGTTCATGATTTGATAATTAATATATGAAAATAAATATTGTTTGAGGAAATAATTAGGATATGAATGTTGAGGATAAAAAAAATTTGATCTTAAACGTTGTTGAGGATACATATATTGACATTTAAATTTATATAGTTCTTTTATTATAGTCAAGTTATTTTTAGTTGAAGTTTGGAGAATTATAGTGTTAGTTTATATAAGGATCAAATTAAGAGTTTATAGGTCAAATAAGAAATTTGGATGTCATTATACATTTTATTGACTTCTATATGTGTGAAGATACCATTTGGAGTTTGGAGAAGACAAAAAAAAAACAATGATTATCATAATTTAGGTACTCTATATTCCTTAATATGGTTTGGAGAAACAATTGAAGTTATTTGGTTGGATTAATGATATACATGGTGGTGAATATATATATATATAAAAGAATAGCATAGTAGTTCAATTGGATTTAAGAAAATAAATGGAAAATTACAAGAGTGACATGGATATTAAGATTTTGTGAAAGGAGTCTTATTGATAGGAAATGATATTATAATAATAAGGTTTATATTTTATTGATAATGATAATTGAAGTTAAATCATGATTGGAGTGAAAAAATTTAGATACAAGTATGAAATAAGATTATATTGATGCAAATCATTTATTTGGGTTATTTGGAAGATTTAAGAGAAATATAATCTCATATATATTAGTGGTTCAAAAATGATTTTTTTTTAGAAATCTATAGAACTTTGAGATGACTGAAATAGATTTGATATATATGGAAGGGATGAAATCAATTGTGATTTAAATTTATTAAAGTGAAATTTGGTTTAATGCTAGAAAGATATGAATATAAAGTGTATCATATTATATAAAATTGAATCTATGATATTTGAAGTTTTATTGTGGATATATTGTGGTGATGAAATTAATTAGCTTGAAGTTTAGAGTTACTAAGAGTTATATATAAATGATTGCTATAGAGATGTCGATATTGATAAATGATGAAGTTAATGGAAAGAAACACTAGAATTTGTGGTCTTATGATGATTATGAGAAATCTTGGTAATTAGAAATAATTTTGTGATCTTGGAGATTATTTAAGGAAGAAAATTAAGATAGATTAGAGAACGCGAATTTTGAGGACGAAATTCTTTAAGGTGGGGAGAATTGTCACATCCGTGTCCCTTATTTTAGTTATTATACCCAAATATTAGGTTATATTATAGTTATTTATTGATTAGTAAATTGATGGGGTATTATGGATATAGTTTGGAGGTTAATTTCATGCTTTAAGTGTAAAATTAAAAGTTTAGGGCAAGTTTTAAAAGAAGTTAAAGTTTAGAGGGATCAAAAGGGAGATTTTCACTTATTGGGAAAACAAATACCACAATTCAAGACCTGCATTTCGTGGTTCTATGTTGACAAGAGTGAAAAAATTGAATTAGTCTCCAATGTTCATCTTCTCCTTCCTTCTCATCCATTCACCCAAAATATACCCAACCATACAAAATTAATGTTTCCCGGAGATTCAATCGTCAGATCATTGTGAAATTTAAACTGTAGCTTCTAGAGATATATTTCTAAGTGCTGACCAGAGGGATTTTGATTTCGATATTTCTAGAAGGAGTTCGTCCTAAACAGATTCTAAGACGAATTTGATGTTTTCTTAGAGTTTTCTTCAAATTCTTGCTAAAGTAAGTAACTATCAACTACCCTTTTGAGTTTTGATATATATCTATATATATATAACTCTATATTTTCCAGAAAATTGAATTTTTGTGGTGATTTTTGACATTCATTTGATTAATTTGAGGTTTTATGATTTGGTTTTAAAGTCAGCTTAAACTATGTTCAAGAAAATATAGGTATGGGCATGTGAATTTCAACCTATATATACACATATGTATACATATTTTGGGTTTTCTTTTGATGAACTTAGTATATTTGATTAATATTTGTGTAAGATTTGATATTTTGAAGAGTAAATGAGTGGTTTTCTATAAATTTATTTCTCAAAGTAAATTTGAGTTTTAATTAATGGTTGTTAAAATATTAATTTTGATGAAATTATGCTTTATTGAAATAAAGTCTATATATGATGATTTATGTGTTATTCTTAAGAAATTGAAGTTGATATTGATAAGTATATTTTTAAATTATTTATTGGTGCTTTTAGTTCAATCATGATTTATGATTTAATATTTTGGAAATTGATCGAGTAAAGGTGTTAAGAAAATTTATGATGTTGATTTATGAGGGATTATGATATATTTCTGATTTTAAATTATGTTATGAAATTATAATATTTTTAGTATCCATCAAGAGTAATCCGGATAGGTGGCTTTAATTAAAGTCCGTATTTAGTGAGAAATACGGCATGTGTACACAGTTAAAAGACCTATCGGGTATGGCAAAGAAGTGTTGAGTAAGACCATGCGGGCTAGCAAATTATGAGATATCTCGATTCTATTATATTGTGGAGATTGATACATACATGAATTATTTCTCGGATGGATATGGTCTATAAAGTATTTAACGATATATGATTTATGAGGTATTTATTGAGATATAGTTTATGAAGTATCTTATTAAAATAGTACTGTTGATGAAGTATTTATTGAAATACAGTTTATGAAGTATTTATCGAAATACGGTTTATGAAGTATTTATTGATTTACAATTGATTTGAGTAAATGGTTAATTGCAAACCTGTTTATATTGTGTAGTTGATATTTTAAATAAATAAATATATATAGTTATTTTGGATATGATTTTTATATTAAGTGTTTTAATATAGTGATTTACGTTTTGACTATGTGTGGTATTTTGAGAAATGATATCAAGCTTGATGTTTTAAATTGCCTATTTGGTTAAAGGTACTATTTTAATTATTTTATTATGGTTTAGTCTATAAAAGGTCCATTTTGAAGAATATGAATTTTATATTATGCATTTTGAAAATTTAACTATAAATATAGTTATTTTGAGTATAAGTATTTTAGGTAGTTGATAATTGCTTACTGAGATTTTTGTCTCACGTTTTTAAATGTTTTAATGTTTTAGGCGAGAAAGAGCAAGGTATAGGAGAAGTTACTGGTCTATAAGCGAGGTTTGAAGTATCAAGTTGTTGGGTTCGTGTTTAGTTAGGATCGTTGTTTAATTGTGGAGCTTACTTTTTGTTAGGTAAAATATTGACATTTAAATGTAATAGAAATATGTAATTAGTTATAAATGTATTTTAGAAGAATATGCTTGGAAGTATAATATTTATAAGAATTTGGATAATTTGGAGACTCTTAGGTGTTGATTGTGATCTTTCTATTTCGCACCCGATGCCGATTGGGGTCGTTCCGGGTCGGGTGTGACATCAAAGCATTCACACAAAAATGTCACGAAAAAGTGCTTTTTGATGTTCGCTCTTGGGCTCAAATTCAACTCACAGTTCTTGGGTTTCAAATTTGTGCTTACTAGTTCACCCCAAACTCAAATTTAATATCACATACCTTCAATTCTTAAGTTATCTACCTAAGTAATGATTTTAGCATTTCTTCAAAAGTAGGGTCTAAATGCAAACTTTAGCTCATGCTTTTACAAATACAAGGAGTGTCCTACACTAAACTAGTTGTCATGCAATCTTAGATTCGGTTCTCAGCCCTCAAGGACAAAAATGAAGTTTAGATTCGAAGGAGGTTCACGGTTCTAGGTCCTAAACATGCAGAAACATAAATAAAACCTGAAAACATTAAACTAAACTAGACACGATGCAACAAAAATTTAAAATTTATACAAATTTTTGTAAGTTTGTCTACCCCTCCTCCTCACACTTAAAATATGCAATAAGTTCCAACATTGCATCTAAAACCATAAAACACAAGTGTAAAAAGTTAGGGTGGAGAAGACAACTTACTGATCGGCCGCCCATTCTGTAGTTGTCTGCAGGCGCAGAACTTGCACGTCCGAGTTATCCTTGCCAAGATAAAGCTTGAGGCGGTGCCCGTTTACTTTTTGGGTGATCCCATCCTTCCCCTCGATTTCAACCATTCCGGAGGGGTGTGCATTGATAACTGAGAATGGTCCATACCATCTACTTTTGAGTTTGCCCGGAAAGAATTTCAATCGGGAGTTGCATAGTAGTACTTGATCACCTATCTGGAAGGTTTTCTTTTGTACTTTCCTATCATGCACCCTTTTGGTTCATTCTTTGTATGGCTTGGCATTCTCATAGGAATTGTACCGGAGCTCATCCAGTTCGTGCAGCTGAGTTAACCATAGGTCACCTAAAAGTTTAGGATCAAAATTTAAATATTTTAGTGCCCAATAGGCTTTATGTTCTAGTTCAACAGGTAGATGACAAGATTTCTCGAAAACTAATCGATAGGGGGACATTCCTATGGGAGTCTTGAAAGCTGTCCGGTATGCCCAAAGAGCATCATCCAGCTTAAGACTCCAATCTTTTCTATCATTCCCTGCTGTTTTCTCAAGAATACATTTCAGCTCTCTATTTAACACTTCTACCTGACCACTAGTCTGAGGGTGGTAAGGTGTTACAACCCTATGAGCTACGCCATACTTTTGGAGCAATATGTCAAATTGCCTATTGCAGAAATGGGATCCCCCATCACTGATGATGGTCCGGGGGGTGCCGAATCTGGTAAAAATATTCTTTTTCAGAAACCTTATCACCACTCGAGCATCATTTGTGGGTAGAGCTTCAGCTTCTACCCATTTGGAGACATAGTCAACCGCTACAAGAATGTATTGGTTGTTGTGCGACATGGGGAAGGGTCCCATAAAGTCTATGCCCCCAAACATCAAATAGCTCACATACGAGTATGCCTTGTTGAAGCATCTCATTTCTCCTAGAGATATTCCCTACTCTCTGACATGCATCACAATATTTAATATAGCTACTGACATCATTATGCATTTGTGGCCACCAAAACCCACTTTGGAGGATTTTTGCCACTGTCCTATCTGGCTCGAAGTGGCCACCTGGTTCTCTAGAACGACACATATTAATCACTGAATCCACCTCCTCTTCAGGTATACATCTCCTAATCATGCCATCACTGCAGAATCGAAATAAATACGGTTCTTCCTAAAAATATTGTTTGTTCTCAAACATAAACTTACGTTTTTTGCTTGTATCTAAATTAGGAGGAAGAATGTTACCGACTTTGTAGTTCGCGATGTCTGCAAACTAGGGGAGAGTTTTTACCGAATATAATGTTTCGTCTAGAAATACCTCCTTGATCGCCTCATGTTCTGAGGGTTGCTGATCTGACTCTAACCTGGATAGGTGATCTGCTATCACGTTCTCCACTCCTTTCTTATCTTTGATCTCGATGTCAAATTCCTGGAGTAGTAAAATCCAGCGGATCAGTCTAGGTTTTGCATCTTGCTTACTCATCAAATATCTTAAAGCTGCATGGTCAGTAAAAACAATCACCTTAGAAAGCACCAAATAAGATCTGAATTTATCAAAGGAAAAAACTACAGCTAGCAATTACTTTTCAGTTATTGAATAATTATGTTGTGCATCATTTAAGGTTTTGCTAGATTGTTGGCATCGCACATTAATTCAAAAGGAAGGGATAGTTCCGGGCTTACCATAACAGGTGCTTCAATTAATTTCTTTTTCAATAATTTAAAAGCAGACATACATTCTTCATTAAAATTAAAATCAGCATCCTTTAGTAATAATTGAGTGAGGGGTTTAGTGATTTTTGAGAAATCCTTTATGAATCGCCTATAAAACCCCGCATGTCCTAAAAAGCTCTTAACCAATTTAACATTGGTAGGAGGAGGCAGTTTTTCGATCACCTCAATTTTTGCCGGATCGACCTCAATCCCTTTTCCCGACACCTTGTGTCCTAGCACTATACAATTTTGGACCATAAACTGGCACTTTTCCCAATTGAGTGCCAAGTTCTTGTCTTCACAACGTTCTAAGACTTGGTCCAGGTTTTCAAGACATTGATCAAAAGTAGGTCCTACAACATTGAAATCATCCATAAAAATCTCTAGGAACTCTTCAACTATGTCAGAAAACATAGCCAACATGCAGCGTTGGAATGTGGCAGGAGCATTACATAATCCGAAAGGCATCCGTCTATATGCAAAAGTTCCGTAGGGACAAGTGAATGTGGTTTTCTCTTGGTCCAAAGGGTCTACAGGAATTTGCATATAACCGGACAACCCGTCTAAAGTGTAGAAAAATTCGTGCCCTGCCAAACGTTCCAACATTTGATCTATAAATGGTAAAGGAAAGTGGTCTTTATGGGTGGCTTCGTTTAATTTCCTATAGTCAATACATACACGCCAACCCGTAACCTTTCTAGTTGGGATTAATTCCCCTTTCTCATTTTCCATTATCGTTGTTCCCCCCTTTTTGGGCACACATTGCACCGGACTTACCCATTGGCTGTCAGAAATTGGAAAGATGATACCTGCATCGAGGAGTTTTATGACCTCGGCTTTTACCACCTCTTTCATATTAGGATTGAGCCGGCGTTGAGGTTGAGCAGATGGCTTTATCTCTTCCTCAAGAAAAATCCTATGTGTGCAGATTTTGGGGTCGATACCTTTGATGTCATGGATTGACCACCCAAAGGCTCCTTTATGTTTTTTGAGCACCTCCACCAATCTTCCTTCCTATTCAACTGTCAATAAAGAAGAGATAATAATGGGTAAATTTGTGGGAGGCTGAAGAAAAACATATTTTAAATTGCTGGGTAAGGGCTTGAGCTCTAGTTCTGGAGGTTCCTCCAGTGAGGTTTTAGGTTTAGGCTTGATCTCACGATCAAGGTCCTCTTTTCTACCCTTTACCCAATAACATTTTTCATGTGGGAGGTCTTCGAATGGTTCATTTGTGTTCTCACATTCCTCACTACCTAAATTAAGTTCCAAAGAGGCATCTCTCATGCTATGGTTAACTTCCTCAACACATTCGTCTATTAATGCATCAACAAAATTACAGCTTTTGGAACGGTCCTGAGGAAATTTCATAGATTCATAAACATTAAATGTTACCTCTTCGTCTTGCACCCTTAGGACCAGTTTACCTCCATGAACATCTATCAGTGTCCTACCGGTTGCAAGGAATGGTCTCCCGAGGAGAATGGGGACGGAGTCATCTTCTTCCATGTCGAGGACCACGAAATCGATCGGGAAGATCAGTTTATCCACCTTTACCAGTACATCTTCAACTATGCCCCGAGGCCGTGCGATTGACCTGTCCGCTAGATGTAATGTCATATTTGTTGGTTTGGGTTCTCCGAGTCCCAATTTCCTGAAAATAGATAAAGGCATTAGATTAATACTTGCTCCTAAAACGCATAGTGCCCTATCTATATGCATGTTGCCTATCCTACACGGGATGGTAAAGCTCCCTTGATCTTTAAGCTTAGGAGGCAATTTATGAGTGATTATGGCCGAACATTGTTTTGTTAAGGCCACTATCTCATTCTCCCCAAACTTTTTCTTTTTCGACAACATGTCTTTAAGAAATTTTGCATAGTTTGACATTTCCTCTAGTGCTTCCATTAATGGAATATTGATTTCTAATCTACTAAGGATTTTCGAAAATCTCGCAAACTTCTTATCTAAGTTGGCCTTTTTCTGTTTCTGGGGAAATGGTAATTTTTGTGCATAAGGCCTAACTACTTTTCTACAGCTACTCCAGGGGCTGAAGTTTCAAACACGGGACCGTGGTTGCTTACCACTTCCGGTTCCTTATTTACCTAAGGTGACGGTTGTGTTTGTGATTGGGGTGGAACGAGTGTGTCTACTTCTTTGCCACTTCTCAAGGCGATGGCTTGAACTGTTTCCTCTTGTGAGAGGAACGCCTCTTGGCACTCCCTTTCCTCCTGTCTGATCGCAGCGAGTTAGTTGCTCAGGGTTCTACATACCTCCTCGTTAGCTACAAGTCGGAAGGATATCTCCCTTAAGAGAGCCATTATTCCTTCTGTGTAAAGATGTACTTCAAACTCTTGTGATCAGTGAGAATCTGAAATGTCTCCCCATATAGGTAATGTCTCCATACCTTCAATGCATGGATGACTGCTGCCAACTCTAAGTCGTGTGTGGGGTAATTCATCTCATGCTAAGTCGTGTGTGGGGTAATTCATATGTTAGGGTATATCAAAGGAAGGTTTGCTGAAGTTTTGGTCGAAATTATGGCTGGAAATGAGGAGAAATGAGTTGTATCAATCATTGTTAAAACAAAGAGGCATACTTTGTCTTACTTGAGTGACACCTCGTGCTTGCTCACAAACCTCCAATCCAGCCCTCCACAAATGTAAGTTAATCAATTTAGGACATATGAATTCATTAATTCATTCATTTAAGTCCTAACTCAATTAACCAATCGTTACATCTTAACGACACACTAATCGCCTACTAATCGCACGATAATCGCATTATGCATACAAAACTTCTACTGACAATGAGATGAATCTAAAATGTATTTCATGTGTCAGTATTGAGAAGATATAGATCAGTGTTATGCGTAAATACGGCATAAATCATTTATAATACGACATTATTACAATACACGTTTAAGTCATTATCCTACACAGAGGATTTACAAAACAAAAGTACATTCACAAGACTCCAAAATGCCTAGATGAGAATGGACTGACACTGCTGGTGCGACCTTAAGCAAGAAGAACTCCACCTAACCTGTAAAATCTGTTGGCAAGGGGTGAGCTGCCTACTCAATAAACATATTACACATATATGTATAGACAAGTAATGTAAAGAGCACAAACCAAAATAGGTCATCAGTACCAAGTTAGAATTTATTCATTTAGAATAGTAATACTGATTTTAGAAAGGCCTTGCTATACTTAGACAATATATATAAAATGGTCCTTGGGCCCAATCTGTATTCCAGCTCACTAAATTCGGAATACAATCATCTGTGCTACGGAGGAGTTACACTCACTCACGTACTCATATATCTCAACACATGTGCTTCCGGCTCACAATATTCGGATAGCACTCTCGACTTGGACCATTTCACATATCCATCTAAGCAAGCTCATATTCATTTATAATCCAACCATTATTCAGTTCCAGTATGTGCACAAGGCTTAACATGCCGTATTTACGCATAACACTGCAACATACTCAATAACTTGGATTCAACTTCCCTCTTCTGCCAAAACGAACTATTCCTTTCCACGGGGATATTTTTAAAAACACTTTATCTCCAACTTTATATTCCATCTCCCTTCGGTGCTGATCCACATAGGCTTTCTGACGTTCCTGTGCAGCTTTTAAATACTTCTTTATGACATTGATCTTCTCAACAGTTTCCTAGACTAACTCAGGTCCTTCCAATTGCCTCATTCCTTCAACATCCTAACATATAGGGCTTCTACATGGTCTTCCATATAATGCCTCATAAGGTGCCATGCCTATACTCGAATGATAACCATTATTATAAGCAAACTCCATAAGAGGTAAATGTATATCCCACTCACCTTGGAAATTAAGAACACAAGCTCTCATCATATCCTCTAAGGTCTGAATAGTTCTTTCCGATTGTCCATCTGTCTGTGGATGAAAGGCTGTACTGAAATGCAATTTTGTTCCCAATGAGTGCTGTAAACTGCCCCAAAATCTAGATGTAAATCTAGGATCACGATCTGAAACAATAGATATAGGTACTCCATGCAACCTCACTATTTGTTCCACATAAAGTCTAGCCAATTTATCCATCGAGTCTGTCTGTTGAACCGGTAGAAAGTGAGCAGATTTCGTAAGTCTATCCACTATCACCCATATACTATCGTGTCTACGCCTTGTTCTTGGTAATCCCATCACAAAATCCATAGTGATCCTCTCCCATTTCCACTCTGGTATAGTTAAAGGTTTTAGTTTTCCCACGGGAGCTTGATGTTCGGCTTTAACCTGTTGACATGTCAAACATTTGAAAACAAAATCAGATACATCTTTCTTCATTGTAGGCCACCAGTAAAAAGGTCTCAAATTTTTGTACATCTTTGTCATTCCTGGGTGCATAGCATAAGGAGAATTATGTGCTTCCTGTAGAATTTCTAATCTTAAATCTGCTACATCTGGAACACATAATCGACTACCTATCATCATAGTTCCATCATCTTCCACAGAAATATCAGGTCTTTTACCTTGTTGTACACGATCTCGCATTTTCTGTAAATAAGGATCATGCCATTGTGCTTCTTGGATCCTTTCTTTCAAATCTGGTTTTACCCGTTGTGTAGCCATCAAACCTGTTACTTCATTTACTTCTAACTGCACATCCATGGCTCGCATCTCCACTAGTGAATTTAAACTATAACTCTTCATACTAGCCACAATATCAACACTCTTTCTACTCAAAGCATCTGCAACCACATTAGCTTTTCCTGGATGGTAATCTATTGTACAATCATAATCTTTTAATAGCTCAATCCATCTCCTTTGTCTTAGGTTCAACTCCTTCTGTGTAAAGATGTACTTCAAACTCTTGTGATCAGTGAGAATCTGAAATGTCTCCCCATATAGGTAATGTCTCCATACCTTCAATGCATGGATGACTGCTGCCAACTCTAAGTCGTGTGTGGGGTAATT
The DNA here is from genome assembly GCF_963576675.1 of Euphorbia lathyris. Taxonomy (NCBI): domain Eukaryota; kingdom Viridiplantae; phylum Streptophyta; class Magnoliopsida; order Malpighiales; family Euphorbiaceae; genus Euphorbia; species Euphorbia lathyris. The sequence continues at coordinate 17,726,182 of NC_088910.1, read as the reverse complement.
CATCTCATGAGGTCTCAGTTGCCTAGAAGCATATGCAATGACTTTCCCATTTTGCATTAGAACACATCCCAAACCTTGTCCCGAGGCATCTGTATAAACAACAAAGCCACCACCTTCAGAAGGTAACACTAACACTGGTGCAGAAGTCAATCTCTTCTTTAGTTCCTCAAAGCTTTGGTGACATTTATCATTCCACTGGAATACAACTCCCTTTCTCAGCAATTTAGTTAATGGACCTGCAATCAGAGAAAAACCCTCTACAAATCTCCTGTAATAACCAGCTAACCCAAGAAAACTCCTAAGCTCTGTAACGTTCTTTGGCGGTTCCCATTCATCAATAGCTTTAATTTTGGAAGGGTCGGGTTGAACCCCTTCACCTGACACCACATGACACATGAAAAACAAAAGTTCATATGAAAATATATATGAATGTGGGAAGACTCATATGTTAGGGTTTTGGGGATGTTACAGTTCTTCCCCCCTTAAAGAATTTCGTCCCCGATATTCACTTACCAGAAGCTTCAAATAGGTAAGGATATTGTGTCCTCATATTTTCTTCTACCTCCCAAGTTGCCTCATCAAGTGTTTGATTATGACTCCATCTCACCTTAACCATTGGAATTTCACGGTTTCTGAGTCGTTTCATTTCTCGTCCCAAAATCTCTAAAGGTTGCTCACGAATAGTTAAGTCTGTATTCACTATTGCAATCTCAGGTTCAGGAATCATATGACTTGGGTCTGATCTATATCTTCTCAATACTGACACATGAAATACATTTTAGATTCATCTCATTGTCAGTAGAAGTTTTGTATGCATAATGCGATTATCGTGCGATTAGTAGGCGATTAGTGTGTCGTTAAGATGTAACGATTGGTTAATTGAGTTAGGACTTAAATGAATGAATTAATGAATTCATATGTCCTAAATTGATTCACTTACATTTGTGGAGGGCTGGATTGGAGGTTTGTGAGCAAGCACGAGGTGTCACTCAAGTAAGACAAAGTATGCCTCTTTGTTTTAACAATGATTGATACAACTCATTTCTCCTCATTTCCAGCCACAATTTCGACCAAAACTTCAGCAAACCTTCCTTTGATATACCCTAACATCCTCCAAACAAAACTCTTCCAATTTCTTCCATTTTCAAGCCAAACAAGTCAAGTTAGGAAGCATACTAGGTGATAGACACAAGTTGAAGGTTAGTATGCTGTTTTAGCTTGTTTTCTATGAGTTGGAGATTCTGAAAAAACCTAGGTATGATCATAGGATTTGTTGTGGATGAGTTGTGATTGAGCTTGTTGAGTTTTGGTGTTGTTTTCATTGGTTTTAGGCTGTCCAAATGAAAGATATGTATCAAGTGCCCTAAACAGAAATCTAGGGTACTGCTTTCAGTCATTTTGGAGCCTGTTTTTCATATTGATATTGTTCGAATTTGAAGATACATAAAGAATAACATATGTTCCTATATGTGTTATGAAACCCTCTGTAAAATATGGGACTTTAATTCCATATATAGAGGAAGAAAACCTAGATGGATCATGACTGCCTCGAAATTGAATGTCATGTGAGGCAGCCATGTTGATGTAGCATTTTGAGGATCTTAAAGTCCGAATTGGAGAAAGTTTCTTTATACAAAAGTGTTCCTAAATACTTGAAGTATATGTCTGTAAAAGGATTTGGCAATCCATTGTGTTTATTGTGAGCTAGGTTGAGTGAATTATGGTAGATGCAAATCTGAATAGTCTGTTTCTTGGCTGGAAACAGGACCGAATCATTTTGCATGCCATATATTGTGTAGAAGTGATATTAAAGTGAATTTTGGATATGTTATACCCATATATGTCTAGTTGCAGTAGGTTCAAGAATCAGGGCATTTGGATTAATATAGAGAAAGTTATGGCAGAATGTGTGCAAGTAGGTCATGTGATGATCTAAGACAAAAGGATTAGATTGCATGAACTTTGTGGCATTAGTGTCTTGTAAATCATATAGCATTCCTTAGTTTCTATTTTCATTAAGTTTATGTTAAGTCTAATTGTATCAATGTTATGTGACATTAGGAGGGCAAGGTGCAATTGAACGCACACCCGATCGTGTTGAACAGATCGAACCAAGTGCGACGGTAAGCATATTGCTTCTATATGTGTATGAATGTATTGTGCCTTGTGACTTGTTGAGTGTGAGATGTGGTTGAATCTGATGTGAATGATGTGGATAATGTTTGAGTGTTTATGATACGTCATGATTGATAAGAAAGTGTTATGATTGAGTATGTTGCAGTGTTATGCGTAAATACGGCATGTTAAGCCTTGTGCACATACTGGAACTGAATAATGGTTGGATTATAAATGAATATGAGCTTGCTTAGATGGATATGTGAAATGGTCCAAGTTGAGAGTGCTATCCGAATATTGTGAGCCGGAAGCACATGTGTTGAGATATATGAGTACGTGAGTGAGTGTAACACCTCCGTAGCACAGATGATTGTATTCCGAATTTAGTGAGCCGGAATACAGATTGGGCCCAAGGACCATTTTATATATATTGTCTAAGTATAGCAAGGCCTTTCGAAAATCAGTATTACTATTCTAAATGAATAAATTCTAACTTGGTACTGATGACCTATTTTGGTTTGTGCTCTTTACATTACTTGTATATACATATATGTGTAATATGTTTATTGAGTAGGCAGCTCACCCCTTGCCAACAGATTTTACAGGTTAGGTGGAGTTCTTCTTGCTTAAGGTCGCACCAGCAGTGTCAGTCCATTCTCATCTAGGCATTTTGGAGTCTTGTGAATGTACTTTTGTTTTGTAAATCCTCTGTGTAGGATAATGACTTAAACGTGTATTGTAAATTATAAATGCTTTCTCTTATGTATAATATGTAAAATTTATATGAGTTTGAAGTTTATATGATTGAGAATTGAAAACATGTCTATGACTGATATTGTGTGAGATATCATGTGATCCAAATGAGGGGGTTACATTTAGTGGTATCAGAGCGGGTCTACTTTCCTAGGGATTTGGTTGTGTATGACTTGTTTTGGATTCCTAGGGTAAGAACACATAATCATATTTTCTTATGCTAAAGCATGTTGACATGGTCATGTTTCATGTAGGGTTATGGAGTCTGATGGTGAGAATGGACAATCCGGTAATGTGTCTAGTCATGGTTCAGTTGGTCATGTTCATGAGTCTGGGGGCTCAGAACATATAGGAGCTTCAAAACATGCAGGTTATCCTCAGGGTTACAACCAGTTTGAACAGATGATGGGAATCTATTTGGCTCAAGGTCAGCCTCAGCCACGTGTTCAAGCTCGTCGAGATGCGCCAATCTTTGATAAAAATTTTGAAAGGCTTAAAAAGATGGGTGCAACAGAGTTTGAGGGTAGCACAGATCCTGATATAGCTGATAAATGGTGGGCCAAGATTGAAGATGTACTTGAGAACACAGAGTGTCATCTGGACTCAATGGTCAAATATGTTTCTAATCTTTTCACTGGTGAAGCTTTAGAATGGTGGAGATCTATAAAAAGGACAAGAATTAGAACTGAAATAACATGGGATATTTTCAAGAAGTTGTTCACTAATAAGTACATGCCAATGATATACAAAGATAGGAAACAAACAGAGGTTTTGACCCTTATGCAGGAGGATATGTCTGTGGCTGAATACGAGCTTAAGTTTAACACTTTAGCCAAATATGCACCTGCAAATGTGGCTACAGAAGAAGCAAAATGTCGCAGGTTTGAACATGGTCTACACCCAGATGTTAGAATGGGGATTCATGCACATGAAACGAGCTTTAGATTGTTAGTAGAATCTGCACTCAGAGCGGAGGAAATTGTGAAAGATAAAGAACAACTTTTTGTAACTAAAAGGGCTAGATTTGATACAGAAGGCCAGTCTAGCAGGCCATCAAAGAGAGGTGGATTCTCAGTTTCTTCTAGAGGCTATTCTCAACAATTTAGAGGTAGTAGTAGTATCCATCATGGTGGGACTCGATCACGGGGCGGATTTGGAGATGTTTTGAGTAGTGCTCCATCCGTTGGTAGTAACAGATTTTCAGGTGGTCGGTTTAATAGTGGGTATAGAAGAGGAGCGAGGACAACATCTTTTCCAGCTTGTCAGACATGTGGACGGGTACACAGAGGTGAGTGTTGGGGACCTTCCCTGGTTTGTGGCAGATGTGGCCGATCTCACACAGGAGAGTGTTATGGTTCATTTAAGAAGGGTACATGTTTTGAGTGTGGAGAAACATGCCATTATCGTAATGATTGTCCCTTACTAGTTGATAGAGGAGAGAGAGTTCAACCTCAGTCTAATATAGGAGGTGGTGCAGCTGGAGTGGATAGAGGCAGAGGCAGAGGTCGAGGAGGAGGTAGATGGGGTAGACATGATGCTCCTATGGGTGGACAGACACAAAATTTACCACGAAATAGAGCCTTCAATATGACGAGGGGTGAAGCTCAAATAGCACCAGAGGTTATATCCGGTACCATTTATATGAACCATTAGGATATGATGTGGGAGTTATCCTACCAGTTGGGAATAATGTTATTGTAAATCAGGTTCTGAGAGATTGTCCTATAAAAGTGAGGGGAAGTGAGTTCCCTATAGATTTAGTAGTTATGGGGTTTAGAGAATTCGATATTATTTTGGGGATGGATTGGCTATGTAAATATGAAGCTAAAGTTGATTGTTGTTCAAAGGAAGTTGTGTTACATTTTAATTCAGAATCAACTGTGTTATTTGTTGGGGAGAGAAAGGTTGTGCCATCTTGTTTAATATCTGCAATTCAAGCAATTAGATGGATTAGAAATGGGTGTGAGGCATATTTAGCTCATGTTGTGGACACTAGGGAGGATGGAGGCAAATTGGAGAATATTCCAGTGGTGAGAGATTTTGCAGATGTATTCGTAGATGAACTACCAGGATTACCACCTCATAGGGAGATTGATTTTCCTATTGAGACCATGCCAGGAGTATCTCCTATATCAATTGCTCCATATAGAATGGCTCCAATGGAATTACAAGAATAGATCAGTGTTATAGATCAGTGTTATTCGAGATTATCCATGGGTGCCGCGTATGGCCCTGGCGGATATCGTGCGTGTTCCCGATCATAAAAGTTGTAAGTTGGGGGTTCAAAGTTATACCTTTGACGATTACCCAAATAACTTACATTCTCACCTCTAGGTACATGGTGGTTGACATGGCATACCTCACCGGGGTGATTCTAGCCACATCGTGCACAAAATGGTGTCTTTGTTTGGTTGTTACGGCCAAAGGAGGCCACAAGGAAATCCATTTTCTTGTTGAGGTCAGCCATAGACGGTTTTGGAGTTCTGTTGTCCATAATTACTGAAAAAGAGATTTTACAAGTATATAAGAAGTATAATACTACAGATCGTATGAAACGATTATATGACAATATATTAACAAGTATAAAATATCAACAAGTATAGATGATATAAACAAGTATAAATATAAACAAGTATGATTATAAACAAGTATAAATAATATGAACAAAGAATATTCACAAAGGAATCGTATATAAACAAGTATTTGTATAAACAAGTATATATATAAACAAGTATAAATTTAAACAAATATAAATATAAACAAGTATATATGATATGAACAAAGAATATTCACAAAAGAATGCCTAAACTAACAAATCGACCTTTGGTTCGATATTGCAGAAGAAATAAATCCCCGACAACGGCGCCAAAAACTTGATGCGCCTCACGACGTTCGGTACCACAATGCTCACTAAGGAATAAGTGTATCTCGTCGTTATCAAGTAATAAAATCTGGAAAGTCCAGGTATCGAATCCACAAGATTTATTCCTGCAAGTATCGAGCTACTTGGTCTCAGGTGTTATCTAGGCTGTGTGGGTTTTGAGTTTGTTTTGATTAAGTTAATCTACTCCTAGTTGAATTGTTCTACTCCTAGCTAAGTTACACTAATTCGAACTAAGTTATTCTACTCCTAATTAAGTTATTCTACTCCTAATTAAGTTAAACTACTCATAGGTGATCTTTCACTAATGCAATTCCCTGAAGGAACATGGTATGTACGATAATAATGAAGTTAGGTTATTAGGTCAATAGATTAAAAACCTAATCTAAGTCACTTGTATTCAAGGCGAATAACCCTACTTACCCTCCTGAAGTCTCTAGTGCGTGATTCCCTTGTAAGGCCAAAACTAGGTCTAAGGCTCATCAATTTGGGCTTAATCAACTAAGAGGTCGTCAATCTCCTAGGCTCTGACTAGGTCAGATTCAGCTCACAATATGTGCCTACTAGATTTTGGGGCTTTTGAATGAGTTAAACCAATTGAATAAAGCGTAATACAAAGATTAAATCAATAAATCATAGAACAAAACAAGAGCTAAAATATTACTAAAGGCGAAGAATATTGTCATGGGATACAATTAGCCTAGGATTCATAGACTGTATCAAAGGGTACAAACATGGTTAGATAAAAGGTGATAAGAAAATCCCTTTCAGGGAACCTGTCTACCATGCAGCCGGCTTCCTAGGTCTTAAGGACGGACCTTGAATAATCCTCGGTGGATGGAGCTTCGGAAGTTCTTCAATGGAGGTTGAAGGAGATGGAGGAGGTGGAGAGGATTTTTCAAGGGGGAAGCTAAGAAAATTACAATAATGAAAGATGTCTAATTTACAATTGGAAATTCCTATTTATAGACGCGGTTCGGGCCCTCTTTCTGACCTAATTCGTATCCTTTTACAGGTGGGAAGTTGTGGGGTCGATCGTGTCTTTGTGGGACCGGGAATCAGTCTTTTGACTGATTCCCGTAGGGCAGCTCGCCGAGTTGGATGCCAGCTCGGCGAGCTGGCCTTGCGCAGGCCAGCTCATCGCGAGCTGGCCTCCAGGGGCCAGCTCGACCTAGCTGGCCCCTTAAAGGCCTGCTCGACGGGCTGGCATTGCCAGCTCGCCGATCTAGCCCCAAAAAGGCCATTTCGACGAGCGGGATTGCCTAGAACGCCTTGCGCGACTGCTGGATGTCCCAAAACGCAACTTTCACCCGAACTCGTTCCTGTTTTAGCCTGCACATGCACGAAAACTCCAAATAACATTAGTTCCGAGGCTAAATTGACCCGCCAATCGCTCATTTTGAGTAAACACTCCGTTTGGTGCGACTTTTGGCGGATCAATTAGCTATAAAAGATAATGGAAATTTAACGTACATGCTATTTTGGCCATATTTGCCTAAAATAACCAGAAAACGAGCCTAAACAACGAAAAGTAAATAAAACATTTCCAATTTCTAACTAACTCACACAAAAGCATATAAATGCGAGAATTGCTCGCTTATTCATGAAAAAACGCTAAAAACCGTCCTAAACCCGTACCCAAAGATAGAGGTTTTTGACCCCTATCACCCATCATATATATAACACTTAGAAATTTCTTAGTCTTTCTTCTTTCTCCCTTCCGTCTGATTTCGAACATTGTGAAATATGCGAAGTATATGTGAAGATAAAATTGCTTCAGAACATGAAATTTACTTCGCATATTTCGTAATATACGAAGTATGCGAAAATAATATTTACTTTAGAACATGAATTTAATTTGCAGATTTCGCAATATGCGAAGCATGCGAAGAGATTACTAATTCGCAGAATAACTTTCACCTTCGCAGATTTCGCAATATGCGAAGTAAAATTCGTGTTTTTCAGCAATATTATTGTCACACCCGACCCTAGACAACCTCAATCGGCATCGGGCGTGAAATAGAAAGATCATAATCAGTACTTAGGAGTCTCCAATTTATCCAAATATCATTCATATTACAATTGCAATACCAAGTTCTAACCATAATTCTAACAATAAGCAGCCAACTTCCAAACCTCGCCTAATCGGTCGATAGCCTTCTCTATATCCTGTACTTTCTCACCTAAAACATTAAAACATTTAAAAACGTGAGAGAAACTATCAGCTATAAAAACCAACTTTATTTAACATAGCTAAGGATTTAATCAAAACCTTATAAAATATACTCAAAACTTAAGTTCATATAACTTTATGTATATAATGCATCTTATAAAAACGAATCAAAACAAATAAACGTTTCATCAAACCAATTCATAATCAAATAAATGTTTTATCAAACCAACTTGTAATCAAATATGTGTTTTATCAAACCAAATCGTATTCAATCAAACGTAAAACCTTATATCAAAATCAATCATAATCAAAAACATAATCCAAATGAACTTAAAACATTGTATCCATCCTCGAGTTTCTCCCCTCAAGTATCAATCCATAACCACATATATAGTCGAGACGTCTCTTAACATTGCCTGTCCCATATGGTCTTACCCGAAACTTCTTTGCCATACCCAATAGGTCTTTCAGACTGTGTACACAGGCCATGTCCCTCACTGAACATGGTCTTCAAATATAAAACCACCGATCCGGATAACTCTCGATGGATATAAAATCATAAAATCATAACGTGCTCAAATTTCCTTTTCACAATCAAATTCCAAACTATTTCATAATCATAAATCATTTGGCTTCAATTAGCCCTTTTGTATCATAAAAATCATTTTTGGACTTCAATCCAAAATAATAACAACAATAACCGCAACAGATTTCTCAATCCAAAAACAATTCGTAAGAAATCATCAAATTCATTTTGTTCAATGTAGATATATATTGAAACCAAAAACATATATGTATATATGTAAATCAACCAAATTAAGCCTTAAATCAACATAATCAAGTAAAATCTAAAATTCACATAGAAGCCTAGTCAATAGCTTCATTTGAACCATAATTTCACAATAAAAAGCAAAATCGTGAAAAACTCCAATTTTACAAAATTCCTGCATAACCTTAAAATATCAATTTCTGAAAATTCTTTGATTATATATATATCTATATACATAAAACTCAAAATATAGTTGATAGTTACTTACCTTGGCTAAAATACACCCATTCAATTCTCCTCTAAATCCTGTCTAAGACGTTTCCCTCCAAACATTACCGAAACTCAAAAACTCTTCGGTTAGGACTTAGATTTATGTATAAAAATGTTATGTTTAAAATTTCGAGTGATTCGGACGGTCGAATCTCCGTAAATCAAAGAAACGATGGAGAAACGGTTTAGAGAAAACTGATGAATTTGAAATGAATAGAAAAAGAAAAGAAAATAGAAAAAAGATAGTGATCATCGTCACTCACCTCTTGGCAATTTCAAAGATATATATCCAAATCTAGTAAATATCCAGTTTGGTCCTCCATCTTTTTATAATCTTTTAAAAATTATTCTAAACTTTTAATTTACACATAAAATCATCGAAACTTTTCCTATAGCACCAAATAAAAAATCATACACCCAATAATTATAATATATATTATTATCACGGTATAAATTCTAGAAATGTAGACACGGACGTGACAATTATCTTCGCATACTTCACATATTACGAAATATGCGAAATGATCTATAACATTCAGATCATAACAAAAAGATTGCAACAATCATTCTAACATTAAAAATCGGCAGGTTCACCCCACCTCCCCTACATCCCAGTACACCGCCTATTGTGATTGATGCCTTTGTATTCAACCTAAATGAGTACTTGAATTTGATGTTCTGTATTCAACCACCTTCACAAAAATTAAGTCGTGTTAGCAAAAAAAATGACGATTTGGATTAGCAAAAGAAGATTGCGCGAAGTCTGCGAAGAGAAATTAGCAAGAAAATGACGATTTGGCTTTGCGAAAAAAGATTACGCGAAGTCTGCGAAGAGAAAAGTAACACAAAGAATGACGATTTTGATTCGCGAAAAGAGATTATGCGAAATGTGCAAAGAGAAAATCATATCCACTTTATGATTTTAGCTTCACAGACTTCGCGTAATCTGTTTTCCCGAAGTCAGAACGTCATTTTCAGCCTATTTGTCCTCACAGATCTTCGCAAAACTCATTTCGCGAAGAGATTTTTTGGAAAAGTTGAAGATTAAACAGTAGATACTTACATTATTTCCGCATTTTCCATTGAAATCGACAATACCCATAGTGAATTACTATATCCAGCCCTTGATTCCCACACTTAGCCTCGGGAATAGACCAAAATACCCTTTGGACAATTTTAAAAAATCTCAAAACCTCTTAAACACCCTAAAGTCTCTTCGATCAACTCCAGAATATTTTATCAACGAAAACATGGATCGGGGAGGGGCGGCAAAGGAAACGCACTAATGGTACAAATTAATGTTTGATTTTGATGATTTTTGGTTGTTTTTGTAATCGTTTTGCTGATATTGGGGAATCCGTAATTGGGGGTGGGGCGTGAGGCTATCACGCTCGCACCTATGGTCACCATATGTTCGGGTGTGATAGCATCACGCCCTCACCTATGTGAGGGCGTGATAGTGATGAGAATTGGATCCATGCTAAGAACGAGATTATATTTACGAGTTTTAATCCTTTATTCGATAATCTGATGAAGCGTGCGAAGTTCAAAATAAAATAATTTAATCACTTTTGAGTTACACGAAGATAAAATTGATTCAAAAATTACCATATGAGTTTCAACCATTTGGATTTATTGGGAAAATAAAATCAATTCAATATGAATTGATTTAATTATTTCAATGGTCAAAATGATAATTTCAACACAATGTGAACTTTATCAATTCCATATGAATTGACTTGGTTTTTCATTGTATGGAAACATTTATATAGTATTTTTTTTTATGATTGACTAAATAAAGTACTTAAATGCCCTTATATTATTTTTGTTATCAAAGATATGTAAGGGCAATTCAAGTCATTGTTTGTATTTGTTTTACCTATTTAAGGGTGAGCTTTTTCATATGTAACACAAGTTTGATATTAATAAAAATATTACTCTTAAGAGTTAGTGAGTGGTTTCTCTTGTGTTCTTTGGGGCACTACTTGAACAGTTCGGAATTAAATCCTTAATTGTTGGAGACTGGGATTGGGTCTTTACAACCGGTTTTGTAAGGGTTCTTTTCTGTCCGACCCTGATTCGTTAGCTTTCCTAGGGATCAAATCTAGTTGTCGGGTTTTCGAGGCACTGTTTCTCGTGGGTTCGCATCAGTTTGGTATCAGAGCTGAGCTCTAACTTTTCAGGTTTTAACTATCCGTATTTTTATTATTGTTATTATTATTATTATTATTATTATTTTATGTCAGAATCTCAAAAAAAAAAAGATTTATGTTTATTTTAGAATTTTGAATAGTTAGCTTAATATTATTCCTAAGTACTTTAATTAGTATTTTCTGAGTTCTGTAAAAAAAAAAAAAAAAAAATCAAATCGCAAGTGCAGAAAAGGGAAGAAGAAAAAAAGAAAGGAGTTTATGAACTCAAAAAAACAAAAAAATAAAATTGAGAGTTGGTAATTGAATTTTTTTTTTTATATATATATATATAAGATTAGTTTTGTTTATTATTTTTTTTTATTCTAAGTTCCAAAAAAAGAAGAAGAAAAGAATAGCACATTACGTACATCCTTTTATTTTTTTTTTTATTTTTTTCACTTATATTATTTTATTAGTCGTTTTATCGTCGTTGAAATTTTGGTTATTAGTTTGATTTATCCGCGTCCCTTTCATTGTTTAACGTCTTGCTTCTTAGGTTGTAGATTAAATTTTGGGTTTTTTACTGTTGAGTTTTTTAAAACTGAATTTGTTCTACTGAGTTCTTTAAAGAACACTGTAAGAGAAATCGACCGGTAAAAGGCACATAGTGGTGAACATATCAGAGAGAATAGCCAAAAAAAATGAGCGAAACACCGAGTGAATCGTGAGTTTTTTTTATTATCATTTTACTTGATCTATTTGAATTTCTTTTGCGCAATAATATGACAGACGATCAAGTGTTAACAATGTTGAACCGCTTGATGGAACGTATGGACATCATGGAAGAAAATCAACGAGTTGTTCTAGAAACAAACCAAGGTGATGTAATGTATCATTATGATGATAGTGAAAGATCGACTAGAAATCAGTGTGACCATGGTAGAGAAGAAACAGGTCTTGGGAATGTAAAGTTCAAAATATCATCGTTTGGTGGAAGAGACGACCCTGAAGCTTATTTGAAGTGGGAGAAAAAAATGGAAATGATATTCGACTATAATAATTTGTCAGAAAACAAGAAGGTACGAAAAGCTATTACATGATTTTCAAATTATGCCTTAATCTGGTGGGATCAATTTGTGACAACCAGACAGAGGTGCAGAGAGCCACCAATTGATTCTTGGAAAGAGCTAAAAGCCGTTATGAGAAAACGGTTTGTTCCTAACCATTTCTATGTGGGTTTGTACAAACACATGCCGAGTCTAATGCAAGATTTCAACCGAGTCGAGAACTACTACAATAAATAAGATTTCATATCTCGATATGAGATTATTGGTAACAGCGATAAACGTACATATGTAAGTGAAGAAATAAAAGGTGAAAAGACTGGGAAAGATGTTGATGAGTCAGGCATAGTGAAGGAAGAGTCTAAGAGCACTGCATGCAATGATGAGGATGATGCTCTTGAAATTGAAGACCTAACAAAGAAAGATGAAACGTCGTCGAACAAAAAAATTGAAACAAGATCTCAAGTTGAGAATGATGTGTACAAGGTTGAGATTCAATATGTATCTGCATCTGACCAATGTTATATTTCAGAGATTCTGGTTGCAAAAGAAGATGAGGTCAAAATTGAGGAACAACTATGTGGAGTTGAAAAGACAAATTTTGTTGATTTCGTGGGTGTTGAAAAGATACATACTTACACTAACAAACTTGGGGTAAATTACATACGTGGTGTACAACCTTTACCCCAAATCACACTTTGGTGTACAACCAAAATTTTATCACACTAAACCGTACGAACTTCAGGTGACCTCCCACTAAAGCGTACAACCGGTTTTTGTGATCGGTCAACACTGGTCAACTATGCCACATCAACATTTTTCATTATAGAATTAAAAAAAAGTGGGATCCACTCTTTATGGAATGACTAATATAGCCTTATTCTTTATAAATTTACTAAAATATCCTCATCTTCTTCCTTCAACCACTCTCTCTCATTTCTCTCTCTACATCTTTTCTCTCACTCCTCTCTCCACCATTTCTCTTTCATTATGATCCTCATATCATAGTTATGATTTAACCTCGGCAATTTGGGCCTCTGATTCCGATAATGCCATTTGCGTGCCCACGATAGGATCCACTGATTTCATAAAAGCCCACCTAACCATATACACAAACCCTATCAACGTTATCAACAAAACAGAAATCTTGGTGACAGACAGGATTTGCAGCCAGCTTTATAGCATCTCTGCTTATCACAAAGTATAATTAATTACACCAATAAGCTTTATACCTAGCTCAGAGAGAAGCTCTCTTCGATTTAGCAAGGAACTGAGTTTCTTTCCCTGAAGCTGTGAATAATCTATGTTACATTAAGCACCATTTGCTAGAGAGGTTTTTCGTTCTTGGAACTCACTTTACGAGACCTACGAGGAGCGGTGGAATTTCTGAAGGCGGTCTTCTTAACATGGGCAAGATCTTTGGAGGTTCTTTCGAGACCGGCTTCCACTCGAATTGAATGGTGACTCAAATCCTTGATGTGTGATGCTACAAGTCTATTGATCTGCGCCATTGAGTTGATCATTAGACAAAAACTCTATGGCGGTAGACTTCTTTTCTGTGGCGAGAACGGGTCTCCGGCGAGCGGCAGGGTTAGCCGTGATGGAGACGGTGGAAGCGGACATGGAAATGATTAAACCTAATGGGGGGAAAATAGGAATGGAATTGGGAATTGGGAATTAGGTGAAGAAATGGTGAAAAACAAATGAAGAGAGAGTAAGAAAATGCAGTAGAAAAGATAAGAGAGAGACAAGGAAGAAAGAAGAAACCGCAACAGAAAAGGGGAAACTTTTGTGTTTTGAATAATTGGAAAATAGGTGCTAATGTTTTTTCAATTTTGGATTATAATGAAAGAGAAATGGTAGAGAGAGGAGTGAGGGAGAAGATGTAGAGAGAGAAATGGGAGGGAGGGATTGAAGGAAGAAGATGAGGGTATTTTAGTAAATTTATGAAGAATAAGGATATATTAGTCATTCCATAAACATTGGGTTCCATTTTTTTAATTTTAAAATGAAAAATGTTGACGTGGCATAGTTGACCAGCGTTGACCGGTCACAAAAACCGGCTGTACACTTTAGTGGGAGGTCACCTAAAGTTCGTACGGTTTAGTGTGACAAAATTTTGGTTGTACACCAAAGTGTGATTTGGGGTAAAGGTTGTACACCACGTATGTAATTTACCCAACAAACTTGACATTTGTTTGTTTAGTGTTCTAGATTCTAAATTGCAGGTGTTCATGTCTATCCACGAACAACATTGCGATTCGAGGACGAATCGTCTTGAAGAGAGGGGGAATGATGAGAATCGGATCCATGCTAAGAACGAGATTATATTTACGAGTTTTAATCCTTTATTCGATAATCCGATGAAGCATGCGAAGTTCAAAATGAAATAATTTAATCACTTTCGAGTTACACGAAGATAAAATTGATTCAAAAATCACCACATGAGTTTCAACCATTTGGATTTATTGGGAAAATAAAATCAATTCAATATGAATTGATTTAATTATTTCAATGGTCAAAATGACAATTTCAACACAATGTGAACCTTATCAATTCCATATGAATTGACTTGGTTTTTCATTATTGGGTTTTCATTGTATGGAAACATTTATGTAGTATTTTGTTTTTATGGTTGACTAAATAAAGTACTTAAATGCCCTTATATTATTTTTGTTATCAAAGATATGTAAGGGAAATTCAAGTCATTGTTTGTATTTGCTTTACCTATTTAAGGGTGAGCTTTTTCATATGTAACACAAGTTTGATACTAATAAAAATATTACTCTTAAGAGTTAGTGAGTGGTTTCTCTTGTGTTCTTTGGGGCACTACTTGAACAGTTCGGGATTAAATCCTTAATTGTTGGAGACTGGGATTGGGTCTTTACAACCGGTTTTGTAAGGGTTCTTTTCTGTCCGACCCTGATTCGTTAGCTTTCCTAGGGATCAAATCTAGTTGTCGGGTTTTCGAGGCACTGTTCCTCGTGGGTTCGCATCAGATAGCCTCACGACCGTCCCCGTCCCCCGATTCCAGAATTTGATTTTTTAATTAAATTTAATTTTGTTTAAATTTTAATTATTGTTATTGTTATTTTTATTTTATTTAATTATTGTTATTTTTATTTTATTTAATTACTGTTATTTTTATTTTATTTTATTATTGTTATTTTTATTTTATTTAGTTTAAATTTTTATGTTGTAAATTTTATAATGTTAATCATAGGTAAATTTAGTTGTTGTAAATTTTATTTTGTTTAATTTAATTTAGTTTAAATTTTTATGTGTAGACGGAGCGGGAGACTGTGGTGGGGAAATCTATCCCGTCAGTAGCTAGGCATCTAGATATGGAGGAGGAGGAGGATACACCACATCATACGAGACGGCGTGGTATTGATGTATCAGGCCGTAGACAAAGAGGGACTGGGATGCAGCTGGTGCGGGGGGCTTCAATTGAGCAGGTTGTGTTGGATCAGCCCGAGATTGAGCAGGCTGTGTAGGATCAGCCCGAGTCTGGAGACCGAGATCCTAGTCTTGATATTGTGGATGAGTATTTTCAGGAGAGAGCCGAGGCACAACGACGGCCGGGATCTGATGGCGATGGTGATGATGATGATGATGTGCAGCCGATCTAGGGCTCGAGCAGACAACGCAGGGGTGGTCGTTTTGCTAGTACATTTATTATTTATAGTTTTAATATTATTTATAATTTTAGTATTATTTAAAATTTTAGTATTATTTAGTATAATATTATTTAAAATTTTAGTATTATTTAAGATTTTAGTATAGTGTTATTTATAATTTTAGTATTATTTATAATTTTAGTATTATTTAGTATAGTATTATTTATAATTTTAGTATTATTTAGTACAATATTATTTATAATTGAGTATTATTTTTTGCAGGTGACGTGGTTGCCTTATGGTCCAGTCGTCGATGACGATCAGCTACGAGTATCCTACGCCGGTTGGATACGGTGTAGAGACATTGTTGAGCCGTATATGCCTGATCGAGTCCTACGTCAGGTCGGTTATGTTCAGCCTATCCCAGTTGAGCGTATTAGACCTGATACTGCATTCCGGCCATGAAAGTCTATATCGTACAGACTCGCGCATTCATCTGTCATAGATGATGATACCTGGCGGAGATTTCCATCGACTCGTGGTGTTGATCGGAGGAGATGCCAGCCAGTTGGAGCCGATCCCACTGCTTGTGATGCGGGGTACATCGAGTGGTACAGACGATATTCACATCCTCATCTCCTTCATGCCCATCGGGATGTGCCGGTCCAGCATGCTCGCTCCAACAGCGTATATGTAAGTTTATTATTATTTTGTTATTTATTATTGGTTTATATATGTTTGTTTTCTAATATTTAATTTTTTTTTGAAGTGGGTTAGTCGTTTGTGGCATATCACTGAGCAGTCGGTCGTCAGGTGACATGATGAGGAGGCTCCACTGATTAGGACTGATATGGATCAGTTTATGGACGAGTGGCGCCGGACGAACTGATATATGTTGTTATTCACTAAAACTTATTGTTTTTAACACATTTTAACACTTTTGAAAATATATGTAATATTTTGTGTATATTAATTAATTTTAATGTTAATATTGTTAATTTTTATTTCTAAAAGGTTAATCCGCAATAAACCGTCTAATCAGCAATAAACCGTCTAATCCGAGTAATCTGCAATAAACCGTCTATTCCGCAATAAACCGTATAATACATACACTATATTTATATTTTTTTCCTCTCACACCATGCGGACGTGAGGAAATAACGCCTCACCACAAGGTGAGGCGTGATTTCCTCACGCCCGCGTGGTGGGAGAGGAAAAAAACTCAATTTTCCATCCCAAAACTTCAAAAGGTATTTTTGTCCTTTCATGGGACTAGGGGTGAGAAATTGAGGCTATGTTTAACAACACCCTAACCATATGATAAACGCAGAAAAATACCAAGAACAACGTCGAATAACCATGTCTTCGATTCGCACAAGAAGAAAAAAACTAAGAAACGAAAAGAAACATGAAGATGAAGAACCATGACTTAATTTTCTAAATACAGGAAGATGAAGAATCAAGAGATAAATAGAGGAAGAAGCGGACATGGTGATAAAAAAAATTGGTATAGATTTCGCAATACAAAGGAAGAGCTGAAGATGAAAGGTCTGGGAAGGGGAAGGAGAAATCATGCAAATGAAAGAGGAAGGGGAAGATGAAAGGTTGGAGTATTTTAGAAAAGTCACAATAATATAATCTACATATGTAATAAGTTGAGTAAGTGGTCTAAATATATAAATGGTTTCCCATTTGATCCAATTTTATAATTTTCCTTTAAAAAAATTCATTTTGGGCTAAGTTGATTTTCACTACGGGTCATTTTGACCTTTAACTAAGAGTTATTTTCATGATTCAGGGTTTAACTTGTTAAAATTTTCTAATTGATTTTACTTGGATTGAATGGTAAATTATAAAACTGGCTAACTTCGAAAACATATTCACATATTTAGACTCATTACACCATTCATTGCGTATCTAGACTATTTTAATATGGACTTTGCCAAAAACTTTCATATATATATAATACTATTTCTTCTCCCTCTTCCTTCCTTCTTTCTCTCTCATTCCAATTCTTTGCAATCCTTCAATTTTATACATCAATTCAAGATACAATATCTTCATGTAAATATTTTATTGATTTTACTTTGTATAGGATAGTTGTATGTATTTTAAGTAAAATTTTAGCATTTCGTATGTATCAGCGTTTATCCGTTCACTTCACAGTTTAAGATTTTGCTTCGCAGAATCATAAACTGCGAAGCTATAATATCAAGAAATAGGGTCCGCAGTTTGCATAACCGCGAAGAACTGCGACTCTACAATCTTATCATTACTTCACGGTTATGCGAACTGCGACTCTGCAGTTGTATCATTATTTCGCGGTTATACGAACTACTACTCTTCTCTAATTTAATATAAAAATATAATTTTAATATTTTATAAAATATTTTATTTTAATAGTATTTTTAGTTTAAAATATTTCATTTAACAAAACATTATATTTTATATATTATTTTATTAAAATTTTCTTACATTATAATTATTGAATATTCAAAATTATTTTTAAAATTAAAATTTAATATTTCAATTTCATAATTATTTTATAAAATAATATATTTTACGGATAAGGTTTAAATGTTGCCACAACGTTATTTTGGGAATTGTAAATATATTTTTAGCCTGTAAAATATAAAAATTTACTCCTAATTTTTTTAAATAAGACTAAATTTCAATGTTATCAGAACCGGATCGGATATCAAACCAGATTTATAATAGGATTACATGTCATTTGGTCGAACCGAATGATTCGAATTGATCAGACCAGATGATGTTATAAATAAATAAATAATATGTATATTAAATATATATAATTATTTTTATAAATTATATACTATAAATAACTTTTGATTTTTTTTTTTTGTCAACTTGAGGGTTAAATATATAACAGATATGAAGTTTAAAATAACTTAAATATGTCAACGCATTTTATGGCATGAGATCTTTTTAATGTTATATTATAAACTCAAAACGGACAAGTGATGAATGAGAAATTGATGCTCAAAGTGAACCACTTACAATGGTTTAAAAAAAAAAAGATAAAAGAAAATTAAGCATTCTCATCCCACATAGGAAAGAAACGAGAATCTTTAAGTAAATGGCATTCACAAACCTTTAACCAATTACTAGGAAAAATGTACTCTCATGAGCAAGGGTGCAGTCAAAGCACAGTCGGATTAGGAACGCATTCGCATGATGTGGACGATGTGAATGTCACATCAAAATAACCCCCTTTGGACTGACCTACTTTTGCTAAAATTATGTTAAAATAAATAAATAAATTTGTAACAAACCAGAGTTGCACCAGTCGTCGTGGACACATCTACGCATATGCCGGACCTGATGTGGATTCGTCTAGGCCGTTAAATTTATCACATGCTTGTCATATTCGACATGAATGATTCAAATTAAAAGGTCCAAAAGTTTATTTGGAGGATTCATCGTGCACACGTGGTAATTTTAATGGTCCACGTGAGTTAATATCAGATTTGGCGTAAACGATCTGATTAGAAAGTCTGAGATAATAGTCAAATAATAGTCAACCCACTCTATTTAAAATTTTCATTAAGTAAATGTAAAATTGATTTTGCTTCGAAATGTTAAGGATATATTTTTAGCATTTCATATATTAAGGGTCAAAATGCATTTTTTTCACAAACAATATGCAAATTTAGACTCTTATATCAGCTTTAGGTTGAGTCAGATTCAATATACGTAGTTAATCTGCTTAGACATCGTTCCATGGATGTTCCTTGGAGTATTCGACAAGAGTAGTTGCATTGTCTCAGCATTTGCTATAGGATGGACATTCTTTTTTCACACATCTTTAGGGAAGGAAATAGAGTTGCTGATGCATTGGCAAAGTTTGGAGTTTCTTCCTCAGTGATCAATTGGTGGCCTTTAATTCCTGCTTTTTGCCACAGGTTTATCAATGATGACATTTGTAGTATTTCACACTTGCATTTTTCTTGACTTTTCCTAACTTTTCTCCTCCCTCTTCTTTTTGTTTGTTCTCCTTCATCTTCTCTTGTTCAAACACTCACTTTTTTCTTTTTTTTAATATATTGCGGGTTTGACAGTTTTTTGGACCATGGGTGCTCACCCTATCCAAGTTTTGTCTCGTCCCAATTTCTATTAAAAAAATAAAAATACTATATTCTATTTTAAACATATTTTCTAAATATAATAATTATGATAATAAAATATGAGAATATTATATAAAAACTATATTTTTCATTAAATTAAGATATTTTAACATATATTTAAAATATTATTAAAATAAAATATTTACAAAATACATTTAAAATTAAATTATATTTTTATTTAAATTAGAAAGGGAAGACAATGAGGGTGAGCCTTGACGCAATGGTAAAATGTTGTTGTCTTGTGATCGAAAGTCACAAGTTCGAATCTTAGAAGCCGCCTCTTGCGAAAAAAATTAAAAAATTCACAAATCATTTTTACAAATTATGTAATCCACCAATCAAATCAAATGATTGTTGACTGGGGTCAAAGCAAATCTCTCCAGTTTCAACAGAAAAAATTACAACTTAAAAATCCATACTTGACTAACAGATTTTGCATCTTTTATTAATATAAAAGTCATTCAACCTTAATCAATCTAATAACGGGTAATCCTCAATTGTATAAATGATGAAAATGACATTCTTGAAATTTCATTTTTAAGTCGCCAACCGTCATTTTTAGGTCATTTACTTTCATAATTAGACATTATGTTAGTAAACGCAAAGTTGAGTGACTTTTATGTTAACGAGGAAAAGTTAAAAGACTTTTATATTAGGTTTTGAAGTTGAGTAGCCATATAATAAAGGCAAAGTTAAGTGACCATGAATGTAATTACCCGGATATTTAGATGCTGAGATTTGAATATTCAGATGAAGAATTAGAAAAATTTAGAAATCATTCATAGAAATTATGTAGTCCACCAATTAATGCAGATGGTTGAGTTATAGTCATGGAGTGTTTATTGGGGGCAAAGCAAGTCAAGTCCTCGTCAGTTTCAAAAATACCAAAGAAGTTTGCCTTTTTTTCCGCGGATAAAACCAAATTTAACTCTAACGTTTCAAGGGAAGTGCAGATTTAGCCGTAATACAAATTTAACAGTTAAATAACAGTCAAAGCAGTATTTTCACATTTTTGATAGCGCCTGGTTAATTGATTTCGCAAACGTTATGGTTAAAATTACACAACTTCATAAGTTAAAGGCTAAATCTGTACTTCGCTTAAAAAGTTGGGGTTACATTTTGCCGTTATCCCCTTTTTTTCCCTATTTATAGAGATGTTGATTCAGAGGAATTCATATCAAAACTCAAAAACACATCCATGGCTGCTTTTTTACTACCTCTTGTGCTTTTGATTTCTCTACTAGGAATAACAGGTAAGTTGTTTCTGTATAATCTCTAATTACTGAGTCTATGTTTATGCAATGCAATGCAGATTTAGTTGAACTCATCAGGCATTCAATTTTATTGCAGGTGTACAATCTATAGGTGTTTGTTATGGAAAGAATGGCAACGACTTACCTTCGGAAACAGAAGTCGTCGGTCTTTACCGATCGAATAACATCGGAAGGATGAGAATATATCACCCTGATAAACCAACACTTGAAGCTCTTAGAGGATCAAACATAGAGCTCATCCTCGGGGCTGCGAACGACAACCTTCAGTCCCTCGCTAATGATGCATCGGCTGCAGCAACTTGGGTTCGGGACAACGTTGTGGCTTATGCATCGAATGTGAAGATCAAGTACATTGCTGTTGGGAATGAAGTGCATCCTGGAGATGCAAATGCAAGATATGTTCTACCTGCAATGCAGAACATTCAGACAGCAATAACATCAGCAAATTTGCAAGGACAGATCAAGGTTTCGACAGCAATTGACACGACTTTGTTGGGAAATTCCTTCCCCCCATCCGCCGGGGTATTTAGTGGCGCTGCAAGTTCATACATAGGCCCAATTATTAACTTCCTAGCGAGCAATGGGGCACCACTTCTTACAAATGTGTACACATACTTCAGCTATGTTGATAACCCACAGAGCATTAGTCTTGAATATGCCTTGTTTACTTCGCCAGGAGTTGTCGTTACCGACGGTCAATTTCAATACCAAAACTTGTTCGACGCATTGATGGATGCTCTATATGCTGCCCTGGAGAAGTCTGGTGGTGCCAATTTGCAGATTGTTGTATCAGAAAGTGGTTGGCCATCTGAAGGTAGTAATGTAGCAACAGCTGCTAATGCAGGGACTTATCACAAGAACTTGATTAATCATGTCAAGCAAGGAACTCCAAGGAGATCCGGACAGGCTATAGAGACTTACTTATTCGCCATGTTCGACGAGAACCTCAAGGCAGCAGGAATCGAGCAACATTTTGGTCTCTTTCGCCCTAATAAAGAGAACAAATATCAGATCACTTTTGGTTGATAAAACACACTAATTAGTTAAACTGTATTAGGGATTTGAATTAAATAAGAGTGCACTATGAGTCTATGACTATGTGCACTACCTATATGATGATTATACAAGGGATATACATATAATAAACTTTTCAATTCTCTTCAATATGTGTTGAAAAGGTAGTGTTCGATGAACGAAAGTCGATTGATTGGTTTGAGGTTATCAAAGAAAACAACAGCTCTTGTTGTTGTCACTTTTGACTGGAATTTTCTTATCATAAACTAATATTAAGATGGAAATCTAGCCAAGGGAGATTGGAAATTTCATTAAGGAAATCATCAAACATTAATGGTGAAAATGAGAATAGTGAGGTTGTGAATACTAGTCCTACTAGTACTAGTGATAAAAAAGAAAATCTAAACCATTAATGTTCAGTTTGCATATTCCAGGAGAACATTTTCCTGATAGGAAAAGTTTTGACACAGAACAGTTTGCTCTGTCAAATTTTCAAACTGTTATAAGGAATCTAGAAATCTTCAAGCCCTTTAGTCTGTCTTTCCCGGAAATGGCAAGGCTTATTGAATTTTTTTCCCATTTTAATGCTAACTTTGACAGTGTCAAAGGACGTATGAGGTCGGTGTTTAAAACACCTGTTTTAAATGCAAAGAAACCGTTGACTGAATCACCGGATTCAGTCTCAGATGCCTCAAGCCGATGTTCGAATACCAGACGCTACTGTACTGAAGTATCCCATGCCACACTCTTAGAAAGCTCGAGCGACCTTCAACAAAAGGGTACTTATACTTGAAACCGACACAGGTGGATAGGTAGAGAATACCTAGGAGCGCAAGTCAGAGAGATCACAAGCAATTAGGCACCATTTAGTGCTACTCCGTTTCTTGGCAAAAGATGAAGTATTCCCATTTGCCACTTGAACTGAAGGCTTAGCTCGGCTGAAAGGCATAGCTAAAAATCGTTCCTTTATTTGATTCCAAACAATTTTGATGCATTAATTTGTGATAAGTTCAACAATTATAAAATGGGATATCAACCAAAAGGGAAGATTTAATATTTTCAACTTCTCAGCCACCAATGCACTATATCCTCTTGACTATATTTCCAAATTTTCTTGAATTAAATTTGGGAACATACAACTTAACCAATCAGATTCATGATTTTCTCAACTAAGTAAAATTAGTACAATATATAAATATGGTACCTGATGAACTGTAAGAGCTGCCACTGCTACCTTCCGTTGCCTCAAGCTTCCTAAAACAACAAATAAACAAAATTTTATAGCAATGGGATCTAGCAAGATCGAAATTTTCAAGGATTACAAGGTATGTTGTACGGAAACAAAACCAGGAAACATTATTTCTAAAATATAGCCTTCAAACCAAAACCGGCACTAAATGTAGAAATGCTAATAAAGAGAACTTTACATGTAACAAAAATAATCAAACTAATTAGCAACTAAAACCAGCATCCTTAAGCAATAAAAGTAATGAGAAAAACCTGTTTAAAAACGAAAATGAAGGGAAATGAAGAGACAAATCATGAGAACTTATAACAGCAAGATCCAAAGCTACAATTATTTTTTGTGAAAATAAGAAAAAGAATATTATTAAGCTAAAAAACTCGAGAATACAACAGCAAAACTAGGCCTTTAAGGCCACAAGCTCCAAATAGTATTGGAAGCATTAGGACTATACAATCTCATCCTGACACTACTACTGATTTGACAAATAATTCCCTCACACTGGAGCTGCACTCATCAAACACCAGCATATTCCGACCTCTCCGCAATCAGTAGACCGAAGCTGCAAATGCAACACGACTTATTGCAGCCTTAAGAGTCCTCCCACCAGCTTTATGAGAAATCCAACTAATAAGTCCTCTCCAATTCAAACCTGCTAGGATTCCCCACCTGCCACCAATAACAGTCCAGACATTGCTACTAACAGGTCAATGATGCTCCACAGTTTCAAGCTCTTGATCACAAAAAACACAGCCTAGACTGAAGATTGCCGCAGGCACCCATCCTTGTCTTGACACGCAATCTGTTTCTGAGAGCAAGCCACAACATATAAACATCTATCAGATTGCAACCCCATGCTAATTTCCACCAAGATGGAGCCTCAGCCTGGCCAGACAACATCTTATACGCACTGGCCACAGTGTAGACCCTTTAACATTACCAGTCCACACTACTTTATCTTCTAAACCAGGTCTAGGGTGAAAAGCATTCACCACCTCCCAAGCATGATCAGTTACTGTAACATCATCCAACGGGTCAGGAAATCTCCAACCAAAATTGCCAAAAATCTCAGCCGCCTATTGATCTCTAGTAATATCAGTATCTCCAATGAATGACTAAACAGGGAAACAAGTCAGGCAATTGAAAATCAATTCTTAGTTTTAGCTAAGCCACGAACACAATCCCAGATAGAAAGATAAGAAGTTTCATCTTTTAGAGACGACTCAATAGGTCGAATGGACCAGAATGGTCCAGCCCTAGTACCCGTACCAATAGTACCTAGGTAAGGATGGGTGGAAAATATGTCTACATGAGTTTGCTTGAAGCAACCATAAATTCAGCTAGTTCAGGCGGAGACCGAGCAGTGGTCTTCAACTTGACTTGGAATTAAGCATTGAATTGAGATTTTCGAGCAAAGCGAAAATCCCAGGGACATTGGGAATAATGTGATGCACAGGAGCATCAAGCATAAATTGTTCTCTTCTATTCGGGCCGGGAGAGGCCGGAAGGGTAGGGAAAACTTCCCCATAGTTAGCGATTTCAGGTTGGGAGCAGCAAAGAGTCTTGAAAAGCGTCAAAAGTGGACCAGAAATCGGAAGGGTTTCAGGTGGATAGAAAGAAAGAAAACGATTCAATGTAAAGTGTGACTCAGTGTTAAGGTGTTTAGCGTGTTTCATAGCACGCAGACACTGAATAATGAAGACGACGCCATAGTAGAGGCGAAGGATGTATGGATGATAATCAGGAAAATTTCGAGGAAAGTAGAAATCGTCAACGAGAAGGTTGTTGATTTGATGAATGATATAATCCATCATCAGAGAGGAAGGTGTTGTGAAATCCTGATTAAAGAAGGGACTAATTTGTAATTTGTATTAATTAGGGACTGATTTGTGTAATTTGTATATATTAAATTTAAAAAAAAAAATATGAAAGTTGACCGCCGAACTTTCGGTGGTCAAGGAATGGGTTAGCAGCAATTGTTGCTGGCCTAATTAATGGCCAGCAACAATCGCTGACTTTTCTTCCTCCTTGGGTTTTCCAAGGAGATGATACTCAATATATATATATTGAGTGTGAGTGAAAAAATTAGAATTCCAAAGAGTTGAGAGAGTGAGGCGGAGAGTCTTATTTGAGAGAGTTTGAGTGATTGTTTGAGGGTAGTCCAATTATTTTCGGGGAGAGATAAAATAGTAAAGATAATTATTTTGGGATTTTTCGAGAAACATCTGAGTGCTACTATTTTGGTTTTACCTCATTGTAACTCTAGAAAGTTTCTAGAGAACACCCTCTTTGTACGCCTACTATTTTATAGTGGAAGAATTTACTCTCAAACTTGTTCGTGGACGTTGTCTGTTAAAATTATCGGTGTTATTTTATTGATTATTTTGCTCGTCAATATTTTCACGGAATAAATTTTCCGCGTTTATTCCCAACAACTGGTATCAGAGCCTAGTTAACATGGAGGCAAAATTGACAAGCAAAATGGTCAGTCTAAATGGTTCGAACTACCACATATGGAGAAGCAAAATGAAGGATCTCCTATATGTGACGAAGATGCATCTTCCGGTGTTCGGGACAGACAAGCCCGACGGCAAGTCGGATGGAGACTGGGGTTTCGAGCATGAGCAAGTCTGCGGATTTATCTGACAGTTTGTTGACGATAATGTGTATAATCACATTGCTGGAGAAACTCATGCACGGACGTTGTGGAATAAGCTCGAGGATTTGTACGCCTCAAAGACCGGCAACAACAAATTATTTTATTTGACCAAGTTGATTCAACTAAAATATCGAGACAGTACTTCTCTCGCAGATCACTTGAACGAGTTCCAAGGGATTGTGGATCAACTTTCTAGCATGGGGCTTAAAATTGAAAATGAGCTCACTGCTTTACTAACGCTGGCTTCCTTACCGGAGTCATGGGAGACTCTAAGAATTTCACTTTCAAATTCAGCACCAGATGGCAAAATTTCCATGGAGTTTGTCAAAAGTGGAATTTTAAATGAAGAGATGCGGCGCAGGATGCAAGGAGCCTCTACACCACAATCAGATGTTCTGGTTGTAAATTCCAGAGGAAAGAGCGAAGCTAAAGGATCCAAAGACAAAAGCAAGAGCAGGGGAAAATCCAACAAGTATGCCAATGTTGAATGCCATCACTGCAAGAAAAAAGGCCACATCAGAAGATTCTGCAGGAAGCTCAAGCAAGAGAAAGGCAAAGGCAAGGAAGAGAAGAGAGATGACAGTACCGACGACGAACGAGCAAACGTTGCTGCCGAGTTCAATATTGTCTACGATGCTGATATTATCAATCTTGTAACCCAGGAGACTAGTTGGGTGATTGATAGTGGTGCTACGATTCATGCCACGCCTTGAAGGGAATTTTTCTCATCTTACACACCAGGAGATTTCAGTGTCGTAAGGATGGGAAATGACAACTTCTCTAAAGTTGTGGGAAAAGGTGACGTTCACCTAGAAGCTGAGAATGGCATGAAGTTAGTATTGAAAGATGTCAGGCATGTTCCAGATATGCGCCTGAATCTGATCTCCGTAGACAAGCTTGATGAAGAAGGCTTCTGTAATACCTTCCGCAATGGCCAATGGAAGCTCACCAAAGGTTCGATGGTGATTGCAAGAGGCAGAAAATATTCAAGGTTGTATCTTATACAGACAAAGCTCTCCCAAGAAGCGATCAACGCAGTGGAGAATGAAAACGCAATTGAATTGTGGCATAGACGCCTCGCACACATGCCCGAGAAAGGCATGAAAAAATTGGCCAAGAAAAATATTCTGACTGGATTGGATCATGTTAATTTAAATAAATGTGCTAACTGTCTGGCCGGAAAACAAAATAGAGTTGCTTTCAAGAGTTCCTCTCCTTCTAGAGTGGAAAATATATTAGATCTGGTACACTTAGATCTATGTGGTCCATTTCCAAAGTCACTTGGTGGTGCTCATTATTTTGTGACTTTCATAGATGACCACTCTAGAAAAACATAGGTATACACTCTAAAATCAAAAGATCAAGTCTTACAGGTTTTCAAGCACTTTGTAGCCCAGGTTGAGAGACAAACTGGCAAGAAGCTGAAGTGCATTCGGACAGACAATGGTGGAGAGTACACTGGTCCATTTAATGTGTACTGCAAGGAGCATGGTATTCGACATCAACAAACTCCTCCAAAAACACCGCAGTTGAACGGGTTGGCTGAAAGAATGAACAGAACTTTAATGGAAAGAGTCAGATGCTTGCTTTCACATTCAAAGTTGCCAAAGGAGTTCTGGGGTGAAGCTCTAGTCACAGCAGCTTATATTCTGAATCTTTCACCATGTGTCACGCTGGATTACGATGTTCCAAAAAAGGTGTGGTCTGGAAAAGACTGTTCCTACAAACATCTGCGAGTGTTCGGTTGTAAAGCTTTTATCCACATTCCCAGGGATGAAAGATCCAAGCTTGATGTCAAAACCAAAGAGTGCGTATTTATTGGTTATGGCCAAGATGAATTTGGCTATAAGTTCTTTGATCCAGTCTAGAAGAAATTAATCAGAAGCTGTGATGCCGTCTTTATAGAAGACCAGACAATTGAAGACATTGAGAAGTCTGGAAAAGATGCTTCTGGACCCGAAATCAGCTCACCAAGCCTTCAGTTAGTGCCTCCAACTACGGTGCCAAGACAGGTTGGAGAAGAAATTCAAATTGATCAACCAGAGATAGTTGCTCACGACGCTCCCATTCAGAATGAACCAGTTAATGCTGATGAAGAAGTTCACCATCAACCACCAGTTGCAGAACGTTCTCCAGTTCGAACAAGATCCGGTAGAGCCATTCAACGTTCTACCAGATATTCTCCGAATGATTATGTCCTAGTGACTGACGGGGGAGAACCAGAAAGCTTTGAAGAAGCCATGGATGATGAACACAAGCAAAAATGGTTCGAGGCCATGCAAGATGAGATGAAATCCTTGCATGAGAATAAAACTTTTGAGCTGGTAAAGTTGCCTGAAGCCAAGAAGGCTTTGAAGAACAGATGGGTGTTTAGAATCAAGAATGAAGAAGCTAACTCACAGCCAAGATTCAAAGCCAGATTGGTTGTGAAGGGATACAGTCAAAGAAAAGGCATCGACTTTGACGAGATTTTCTCACCGGTGGTGAAGATGACATCCATTCGTATTGTGCTGGGGGTTAGCAGCAAGTCAGAACCTGGAGGTTGAGCAAATGGATGTGAAGACTGCCTTCCTACATGGAGATTTGGAAGAAGAAATATACATGGAGCAGCCAGAGGGTTTCAAGAAGAATGGAAAAGAGGATTATGTTTGCAAGCTAAAGAAGAGTCTCTACGGCTTAAAGCAGGCACCAAGGCAATGGTATAAGAAGTTCGAGTCAGTTATGGGAGAGCAAGGCTACAAGAAGACTACTTCAGATCACTGCGTCTTCGTTCAAAAATTCTCTGATGATGATTTCATTATTTTATTGCTCTATGTGGATGATATGTTGATTGTTGGCAGGAACATCTCCAGAATTAACAATCTGAAGAAACAGTTGAGCAAGTCTTTTGCCATGAAAGACTTGGGGCCAGCAAAACAAATTCTTGGCATGAGAATTATTCGAGACAGAAGCGCCAAGAAGATATGGTTGACGCAGGAGAAGTACATTGAGAAAGTACTTCAAAGGTTTAAGATGGATAAAGCTAAAATGGTTAGTTGTCCTCTTGCTAATCATTTTAAACTCAGTGCCAAGCAGAGCCCTTCTACTGATAAAGAGAAGGAAGACATGAGCAGAGTCCCGTATGCTTCAGCAGTTGGAAGTCTAATGTACGCCATGGTATGCACACGATCGGATATTGCACATGCAGTTGGTGTCGTGAGTAGATTCCTTTCAAATCCAGGAAAGGAACATTGGGAAGCTGTTAAATGGATATTGAGGTATCTTCGCGGTACTTCAAAAATGTGTTTATGTTTTGGAGATACCGAACCTGTGCTAGTTGGCTACACAGATGCGGATATGGCTGGTGATACTGACACAAGGAAGTCTACATCAGGGTACCTGATTACATTTGCAGGGGGAGCTGTGTCATGGCAGTCAAGATTACAAAAGTGTGTCGCACTTTCCACGACTGAAGCAGAATTCATTGCAGCAACGGAAGCGTGTAAAGAGCTATTATGGATGAAGAAGTTCTTTTATGAACTTGGCTTCCGTCAGGAAAAATATCAGTTATTTTGTGACAGTCAGAGTGCTATTCACCTTGGAAAGAATTCCTCTTTCCATTCGAGATCAAAGCATATTGATGTGAGATATCATTGGATTAGGGATGTGCTAGAGATGAAGTTATTACAGTTTGAAAAGATCCATACAGATGAAAATGGATCAGACATGTTAACGAAGATCTTACCAAGGGAGAAGTTCGAATACTGTCGAATGGCTGCATGGGTAACAAAAGTCCTCATATAATCAGGAGGGGGAGAATTGTTGTGAAATCCTGATTAAAGAAGGGACTAATTTGTAATTTGTGTTAATTAGGGACTGATTTGTGTAATTTGTATATATTAAATTAAAAAAAAATGAAAGTTGACCACCGAAATTTCGGTGGTCAAGGAATGGGTTAGCAGCAATTGTTGCTGGCCTAATTAATGGCCAGCAACAATTGCTGACTTTTCTTCCTCCTTGGGTTTTCCAAGGAGATGATACTCAATATATATATATTGAGTGTGAGTATATTGAGTGTGAGTGAAAAAATTAGAATTCCAGAGAGTTGAGAGAGTGAGACGGAGAGTCTTATTTGAGAGAGTTTGAGTGATTGTTTGAGGGTAGTCCAATTATTTTCGGGGAGAGACAAAATAGTAAAGATAATTATTTTGGGATTTTTCGGGAAACATCTGAGTGCTACTATTTTGGTTTTACCTCATTGTAACTCTAGAAAGTTTCTAGAGAACACCCTCTTTGTACGCCTACTATTTTATAGTGGAAGAATTTACTCTCAAACTTGTTCATGGACGTTGTCTGTTAAAATTATCGGTGTTATTTTATTGATTATTTTGCTCGTCAATATTTTCACGGAATAAATTTTCCGCGTTTATTCCCAACAGAAGGGGCATAGGAAGAGGTAGACTTCCTAGATTTGTAATTGATCTTTACACCGTGATATGATCTAAGCATTTCAGACCGATCATCGGGAAGAGCTGAGGAGCAACCAGGCTTCATCTCATGAGCAATCGGAGCTGATGATGATACTGATGGTGGAACGGGCAAGAGGATCCGGCGGTAGAGCTGACATACGATTTTAGTGAATTATTTTGAATTTGGAAGGACGTTAATGGAAATAAATGGGAGTAAGAGCATCTCCAACAATCTCCAACAACAGCTAAAAAATCAGCTCCAACAGCCTCTTAATAGCTCCTCAAATTTCCATCATCTCTATTAATAGAGAGCCTCTCTCCACATCTTAGTGCCTCCTAACTCATTTTTATTAATAATTTATTATTGAAGATTCTCTCTCATTTCACTATTGGTAAATATCACAACAATTAATAATTTTAATAATAAAATAATAAATAAGGAGTGAATATAAGAAGTATTGTTGGAGATGATATATCTGAGTCACTCTTAAATCACTAAGAGTCAATTATTTATATTATTTTTAGGGAGTCCACTAAGAGTCTCTTGGAGATGCTCTTAAGTTAAAATTTGAGGAGGGAGAATGAAAACTCAGCTCCAACCTCTTAGTGGCTCCTCAAATCACTAAGAGCCTCTTCATCCTCTCTATTAATAGAGAATCTCTCTCTCCACCTCTTAGTACCTCTTAATTCATTTTTTATTAATAATTTATTATTGATAAGTCTCTCTCCATTCATTTTTTATTAATAATTTATTATTGATAAGTCTTTCTTCTCACACTATTGGTAAATAAAACAATAAATAATAATTTTAATAATAAAATAATAAATAAGGAGTAATATAAGGAGTATTGTTGGAGTTGATATGTCTTAGTCACTCTTAAATCACTAAGACTCAATTATTTATATTATTTTTGGGACAATTATAAAACTAGCACCTTTTAAGGTGTTAGTTTTCTTTTCTAACTCCTTTTGAAAAACTAACCAAAACTAACACTTTTCAATAAGTAACTTTCAAGTTTACCCCCATCTTCTTCCTTAACATAACTGTCTTTGTCTTTCCCCCTCTCTCTCTCGCACTCTCTCTCTCTCTAAAGAACAGAACAATCTACAGAACGACTACGAATACTACAACAATCAATCAAACCCACAGTTCCTATAACAAAATTTCTCTAATCATATAAGTTTTTCATTGGGTTTTAGTTTTATTGAAAAGATTTAAAGCTTAGTACATTCATCGTTAAGGTGAACGACGAACGGCGAACGGAAGAGGAGGAAGAAGCGACCATTTTTTCCAGCAATCTCGTCCCAATATATATTGTTTCTCTTCCCTTTTCATGTTTTTCCTGGTCGTGCGAATCCAAAAAACAGTGGCATTGTTATCTGAAAATGGATTTGAGTAGGAATATCAATTTCAGATTTTTTCCCCAACAATGTCGATATCTGTAGATATTTGTAGATATTGGTAGATATTTGTCGATATCTGTAGATATTTGTAGATATCAGTCGATATGTGTAGATATCTGTAGATATGTGTTGTAGATATTTGTCGATATGTGTCGATATCTGCAGATATCGACAACACATATCTACAGATATCTACACATATCGACAGATATCAACAGATATCTACAAATATCTATAAATATCTACAAATATCGACAAATATCTACAGATATCGACACTGTCGGGGAAAAAATCTGAAATTGATATTCCAACTCAAATCCATTTTCAGATAACAATGCCACTGTTTTTTGGATTCGCACGACCAGGAAAAACATGAAAAGGGAAGAGAAACAATATATATTGGGACGAGATTGCCGGAAAAAATGGTCGCTTCTTCCTCCTCTTCCGTTCGCCGTTCACCATAACGATGAATGGACTAAGCTTTAAATCTTTTCAATAAAACTAAAACCCAATGAAAAACTTATATGATTGTAGAAATTTTGTTATATAAACTGTGGGTTGGATTGATTGTTGTAGTATTCAAGTCGTTCTGTAGATTATTCTGTTCTTTAGAGAGAGAAAGCGTGAGAAAGAGATAGAGGAGGAAAGACAAAGACACAGTTATGTTAAGGAAGAAGATGAGGGTAAACTTGGAAGTTACTTGTTGAAATGTGTTAGTTTTGGTGAGTTTTTCAAAAGGAGTTAGAAAAGAAAACTAACCCCCTCAAAGGTGCTAGTTTTGTAATTCTCCCTATTATTTTTAGAGAGTGCACTAAGAGTCTCTTGGAGATGCTCTAATGGAAGTAGAGTATTAAGTTAATTTTGTTTGGGAGTTATTTTTTTAGAGTAAATGGAGGTTAACGACGTTAAATATTTACTTCCTTTAACCTTCGAACTCTAACCTTGATGTAAAGTTTTTTAAAATTTCTTATGCCTGGCGGTAAAGCTAACAATATGAATTTAGATAGTGAATTATTTTGAACAATTTAGTTTAAAATGAATTTTATGTACCAATTTAATTTGTAAGATGATAAATTTTACAAATTTTTAGTATTAAAATTGATTTTATTTAGACTGATTTGTTAAAAAATTTCAATTTGATATTTAAGTCGATACTTAAAGTTCATTTGAGAGCTTAAATTAGGAGAGAATCGATTTAAAGGTGTTTAACGAATCTCGAACGAGAAATTGGACAAACTATAAAAAAAAATCATTTTAAGCTAAGTTGATTTTGATCAAGGGACGTTTTGATTTTTAATTCGAGTTATTTTCATGATTTAGGGTTTGGCTTTTTCAAATTTTCTAATTGATTTTACTTATATTGAACTTTTATCATAAATAATAATAGAGATAAACTTAGAATTTATCTTTCTTTTTTTTAATCTCAAAAAAATAAATAAAAGAAAAATTTAAGGGATATGGTCGAGCGGTAAGGACTCTTTCACTCTTAAACAAAAGTGAAGGTTCGAACTTCACTTTAGGTATAGAGCAATCTTAAATCAAGGACCTAATTAATGAGAGTAGAGCTCGTATATGTGATTGGGACAAACTTAAGGTGGTGGCCATCGGGGTAGAACATGGCTTGCAATCACCTATTTTTGCATGTGCAATAATGTCGCGGTTGCATACTTTGCTTGGTGGAGGTGATTTCACGACCAAGAAAGTAGGAGGCACGACCAAGATTGCGAATAGGGAATTCGTTTTCGATGGCCTGAATGGTCTGATTAATGAGTAGAGCTCGTATATATGACAATGATGTCATCAACATAGCAACGAATGAAGACTTTGTCCATAGCAGTGTGACGGGTGAATAAGGAGTAATAAGCCTGTTACATTGTAAAGCCCAAAGTACAAAGGAACTGCTTAAGAGGAGCCTATTCATGCCATATAGCGATTTTTTGAGTAGACACACATGAGTAGGATGGTCGTTGTATTTAAAACCATGCAGTATAAATTGTTTCATTAAGATGACCATGAAGGAAGGCATTTGAAACATCCAATTGGTTGATGTCCCAGTTATGAGTAGCAACAAGAGAGAAAATGATTTGGATGGTAGTCGCCTTAACCACTAGACTAAATGTTTCTTTGTAATCTAGTCCTGACTGTTGTGTAAATCCATATGCAACCAAACAAGCTTTGTAGCGCTTAATAGAACCATCAGCTCGCTTTTTGGTGCGAAAGATCCAATGATAAGTAATGATGCTGCGATCCAATGGACGAGGGACCAAGGTCCAAGTGTCATTATCCAACAGAGCTTTGAGTTCAAGTGACATGACATCCCTCCATTCCTTAGATTTGTTAACTTGAATAAAACAACTGAGATCGGTGGAAGATATTACTTTTGTACGCTAAAAATTTACCCATAGAATGTAATTTGAAGTCCGAAGTTGCATGTGATTCACTCGAGGAGGTGTCGAAATTGATTGAGTGAAAGAGGAGGGAGAAGAGTGCAATTGGGAAATAGAAGGAAGAGGATCAGATAATTCCTCATAGGTGAGATAAGAGGAGGAATATGAACTAGGCCCAGTTGGTAGGTTGTCTGAAATAATGGGAAAAGAAGGGGAGTGAGAGGGTGTTGTGTGGGAACGGACAAGAGCGAGGCAAAAAGAAGGAATGGCATAATAAGGTGAGGTACACGCATGAGGGTCCGAAGTTGGTAGGGAGGTAGTGGGGGACAGAGAGGCAGTGCTAGCAGGTGGGACAAGGGTGAATTCCAAAAACATAGGAAGGGAATGGGAGTGGTGCATAAGATTTTAGTTGATATGGCAGGTTCGAGAAATGTGAATGTCAGGGTCTATTGGTCATAGGAATGGCAATGGGTAGGGTACTCGCTGGTAGTGTCATTCCCAAACTCTTACCTGTTTATCTATAAATTACTCGTACTTGTCCTATTACCTTAATGGGTATCCTTTTTGCATCTCATACCTGTCCCATTTAATTCACGGGTACCCCCGGGTACCCTTATCCGTTAAGAAATAATGCGTAAAATAAAAATATATTACAAAATTTAGCAAATTATAGATTTCATAAATCATCCATATAAAAATTGAGCAACTATCCCAAATAAATTTAGTAAATCATCCATCTAAAAATAAATAGTTTAGTTTAATAAACTTCATTTTTCTTCCATTTTGTGTCACCTTTATCAACTTTCAAGAGAATGAAACACACAAATTAATAAGTTATATTATATAATGTAAAATAAAAATATATTGAATAAAGAAAAATACATACCTAAAATTATATCATTACACTAATCAATTATCAAGCAACATTTTCCCAAATATCTTCTTTGTTTTCACTTGTGAAAAGATTTTGAGAAGGATCTTCAAATAAAAACAAAAGAATATTTAAGTAATTGTTCAACTTTTAATTGAAATTAAAACATAAATTTTGAATTTATTATAGTTACCTCCATAAACCGCCAATCAACTTTGAACCCACATCAATGCTTCCAAAGTATCTTTATGAAGCATACTCCTCTAATCATTGACAACTCTTCCACTAGTACTAAAAGTGGATTCAAATGCAACTGTGGAAACAGGAATAGCTAGAAGAACTCTAGCAATTATTTGCAATGTTGGATATTTCATTTCATTTACTTTCCATCAATTAAGAATGTCAAAATTTTCAATTCATGGCACTACTGACTCATTTAAATAATGATCTAATTCAGATTTCACATAGGTAGTGCTAGAGGTAGAAGTTAAAAAAACCACCAAATTGGACATATCTTTTTTTATTTGCAAGACTTGACTCTCAAACAAAGGCACTGGTGGAAGTCTCTTAAAGTAGAATCAGATTGGTATTTCTTGGCCCTAGATTGATATTCATTCAACAAAGTATAACAAGACTTTTTCACTTCTTACATTTCAACATCTAAATTTGCACTAAAGATCATAGGATAATAATACAAAATAACTTGTATCTTATATTTAGGATCTAAAATCACAACCACCGCTGTTGCCGCCCGTTTTCATAGTAAAATCGAGTCATAATTTGGTCCATTTTGTTGTTTTAATATCATTTTAGTGTTAATTTGTGTTAAAATTCATTTTAATCACAATTTCACACACCGTCACGTAATTTTAATATTATTCACGAGTTTTTTAATTAATTTTTACACCCTCACACACCCTCACAAGATTGAAAATTTACCCAAGTGAGTTACAGGGAAAGAACGAGGGAACGTTACGTGAAAAGACAACAAAATGGTGGTTTTTGGACAATCAGGGCCTAATGCAACAGATTCGTAAAAAAAGCGTCACATCAGGCTGAGGAAAACATGCTGAATTCTGCTCAGAGGCAGGTCTCGGCGAGACGCCTCCATGTCTCGGCGAGACCTCCTGAAATTGGCCTAAAAAGGCCAATTTCAGGGGCAGGTCTCGGCGAGACACTCATATGTCTCGGCGAGACCTGCTACAGCCCGCAACTTGCACCGGGCGGCTCCTCCTTTCAATGCAAGCCCATATCCTTCAGCCATTTGATTTCTCAAGGCCATTAAATGCATTATTTCAGTAATTTGGAGGCTTTCAATCATCAAAATCAGAATTCTATCTTGATTGGAGCAAGATTTGGCCTATAAATAGAAGAGATTTGAAGAAGAAGAGACACCTTTTTACACCTTTTGCTAGTTTTTCATAGCTTTCTCCATTATTGTTGTAGCCAAGCTTTGGGCAATTGTTATTTCTCTTAGTTTAGTTGATTTTTCTAGTTCTTAAGTACAATTTCTTATTTCAAAATCATTTCCTTTGAGTTTTGTAAGTTGATTTCACATTTAATCAAAAGTTTGTTCATCTTCCATTTCTTTATCTTCTACTTTCAATGAGTTTCACTTCATTTCACTTTATTTCAAGTTTCATTTCCCCAATGACCATGAACTAATTCTTCCCTGCTAGGGATGAGGGGAATCTTTCTAATGTTTTGAGTCAAGTTAGAAGTCGATTAGATAAACACCCGGAAAGAATTTGATTTAAAAGAACTAAGAACGTAAGCTTAATCTATATTTCAGTTAATCGCTTTTTAGTCACCATAGTAACAAGAGGTTAACGGAAAACTACATTCTTAGACTCGACAGCAAATCGGTGTGGTTTCTAGCATTACATTGCTAGGATTTCTCATTGAACTTAACGCTTTCTTGTCGTATTTAAATAACCATTGGCCCAGTTGAGTGAATATGAGTGAAGAAATAGAACGAGGTGGTCTAAGATCTTAGCACAGAGTTTCTTTTAGAAATCACCATCTTTAGAAACACGAATTTCTCTTTGGTGTCTTATTTCAATCGATTGCATTGATTCAAACTTAGGAAGTGAACCTGATTCCCTAGTGTTTTACTTCATTGCTTTAATAACAAAAGTTTTTCATAGCTATAAACAAACCAAGCCTCTTTTATTCAATCGTTTAGACTTCATAAACCTGTGGATAGTGAATGATTGTGCGGAATCCCTGTGGGATCGATCTTTATACGTAAGTATACTGTATTACTTGGTATGATAGAGTGCACTTGCTCTTAAAAGCACGTATACGTTTTATACGCATCAAGTTTTTGGCGTCGTTGCCGGAGATTCTAGTTGCGACATTAGCGACAATCAGGTTTGACGTTCTAGACACTTTTTCATATTTTTTATGCTAACGCGGAGCCAATCTTGGCCTATTTTAGTTTTTGATCCAGAAATTGAGCGTACATACCGAAGGAATCAACGTTAAGGAAGAAACGCCGCAATGGAAGAAAACAGAGAAAGGACAATCATGGACATACTCACTCCGAATCGCCTTGTAGTTACATCTAGCATTGTAGAACCAACCATAACCGCACATAACTTCGAGATTAAACCGGCCATGATTCAACTTATTCAAAATGTCGGGCAATTTGGAGGAGATGATAGAGAAGATCCAAATGCTCATCTTACCAAATTTATTAAATTGTTCTTTGTTCCGTACTAATGGCGTTACGAGTGATGCTGTTAAACTGAAATTATTTTCTTTTTCTCTCAGGGAAGATGCTATTGACTGGTTGGAATCTTTGGACACTAGATCTATCACAACTTGGGACGATTTAGTAAAAAAGTTTCTTACTAAATACTTCCCTCCATCCAAAATAGCCATGTACAAGAACGAGATCAACGCTTTTCGTCAAAAGGAGAGGGAAAGCTTGTACGATGCATGGGAGCGTTACCGTCGTTTGTTCAAGAAATGCCCACATCACAGCTTCGAAAAGTGGGAACAAGTAAATATCTTTTATAGTGGTTTATCTTCGAATAATTGTGCCACTATTGATGCAGCTGCAGGCGAAAGTCTATCCCGAAAGAGCCCGGATGATGCTTATGCACTCATCCAAGAACTAGCCAAAAGAAGTTCCCATTGGCCGACCGAGCGATTCTCCGAGGTAAGGGCAGGTATGTATATGTGTGATGCATCACCCCAATCATCTCCTAACCTTGATGAGCTAAATAAGAAAATAGATCTATTAATGGCTAATTTGAGTATGCATAACCAACCCGGAAATCAATTCATGGGTGAAACGGCAAATTTTGTCGGTAATTCTTATCGACAAAACAATCCATACTCAAATTCCTACAACAATGGGTGGGGGAATCACCCAAATTTTTCATGGAGCAATAACCAAAATACTCTAAATCCACATGCTCCTAATCATTCTAGACCCCCACCCGGATTTAACCCGCAAGAGAAAAGAGAAAATGACCCGTTAGACACCATTGTAAAGACCCTTGGTAGGATTGAGAGTAGATTAAATGGCTTAGAAGAATGGCGTCGACATCAAGACACATTCACTAGGGGTTTGGAAAAAAGCATTACTCAAGTTGCAAAAACCTCAACTGAACGCCTTAGGGGATCCTTACCCAGTGATACCGAGACCAACCCTCGGGAACATGTCAATGCCATTACACTCCGAAATGGTAAGAAGACATCTCAACCATCCGCCTCCAAGGACAATGGTATAGTACAACCCGAGGTAAGCACATCCGACTTTCCACCTAAACTTTTTGCGGATCCCCTTGTGCAACCTTATAAGGCGAAAATTCCATTTCCACAAAGGTTGCATAAGGAGAAACAAGAAAATCAATTTTCTAAGTTCTTAGATATCTTTAAAAAACTACACATTAACATTCCGTTCGAGGAAGCTTTGGAAAATATGCCCGTATATGCCAATTTTTTAAAAGACATTTTGTCTAAGAAAAGAAAATTTGGAGAAAATGAGACTGTGAAATTAACTGAAAACTGTTCATCCATTTTATTAAGAAAATTACCACAGAAGCTAAAAGACCCGGGAAATTTCTCCATCCCGTGTTCGATCGGTAGTCTAACCTTTGAAAGAGCTTTATGTGATCTTGGTGCAAGCATCAATCTAATGCCACTAAGCATCTTTCAAAGGCTAGGCTTAGGCGAGCCTAAACCCATAAATGTCTCGCTTCAACTCGTCGACCGATCCTTGGCATTCCCGAAGGGAATAGTTGAAGATGTTCTTGTTAAGGTAGATAAGTTTATCTTTCCAGTAGATTTCATTGTGCTAGATATGGAAGAAGATGCACAAGTACTGATCATCCTCGGTCGACCATTCCTAGCCACAGGTAGAACTTTAATTGATGTTGAGCAAGGTAAACTCATTTTACGTCTTCAAGATGAGGAAGTTACATTCAATGTTTTTGATTCAATGAAATATCCTATCTCTTATGATTATTGCAATTTCATTGATGTTACTTCTACAAATGATCACAGGTTGAGGCAATTGAATGAACTCGATGAGTTACAACTAACCGCCTATGAAAATGCCAAAATCTACAAAGAACGAACCAAGAAATGGCATGACAATCATATCCTTCGAAGGACGTTTCAGATTGGGGACAAAGTTCTTTTGTACAAATCACGAATGTGGCTCTTTCAAAGGAAGTTAAAGAATAAGTGGTGTGGTCCATTCATTGTTACCAACGTCTTTCCATCGGGCGTCATTGAAATCAAGAAAGAAGGAGGTGATCCATTTAAGGTGAATGGACAACGAATCAAGCACTTCAAGGAGGGCGTCTTGAATCTCAAAGCAATCACGGTAAAACTCCTAGATCCGCCTACACCCGGATCTCAGTCATCTCAGTAAGTGCAAGTGGTACGTCTAGCTACGAGACGTTAAAATGTAAGCGCTCATGGGAGGCACCCCACTCTGGTCTAAGGTGATATTCTTGGTATTTTGTTTATCTTCGAGTCGTTGTAATCCATTTTTCACTTCAAACTCACCAACATCCATCCACACTCTCATATATATCTATATTTTTACCTATTTAGTTTCTTTTATTTTCACTTTGGTTTTCTTTTGACCTCCCCGACTGAGATGGTATTTCCTATCTTTTCCTCTTTTTACTCCCGTTTTGCGCTTTTTGGAATTTTAGCTTAAACTTCGTAGGGAGGGGTAAAAGATAGGAAATGGAGGAAACAATAAAATGTGCGTAGTTGTGTCTAGTTTGTTTCTGATTTCTTTCAATGTTATGGCAACACTACCCAAACCCTATAGCTCAAGTATGTTCAAAAGTATCAATTGAGTCCCGAAACAAACTCTAAAACCAAGTTTCGAATAGCATTAACTTGTGATAGGATAAACCTTCATTTGACAACTCTAAAATTCTAAAATTGAATTGTCGAGTCATGAATAAAAACTTGAATAGATCTTTTTGAATATATACTCATTTTTAGACATTTACCTATAGTTGAAGCACTTGAACTTGTAGCACAAAAACGAACCCATGGAAAGATAATTTGAGCCACAAGCACATTAAAAAGCTCGATATTTTTTGATGTGGGATCCACACTTGTTTTTAACTATAGGGCTTGCACCAAATGCTAACTGAAACCACACACACCGAACTAGGAATTTGATATGATTAAGGCCTTCTTTCATTTCGCCACCACATAAACCATTAACCTACCCAAAGTCAATTTCCCTTGTTCACCCCGTTGAGCCTTACCCTTCTTTCGCCACCATAATACAAACCAATACCGTCACTCTCCAACCAAAATTCCCGGAATCTTTGAGTTTCTTACCAACTCCTTAAGGGTACTATGAATCCAAAAATAAAAAGAGCACACAAGCAAAACATATACATTCTTTAGCTCATACACATCAAACCCCCTTAATATAACTCTCATATGCCACAAACTCCAAGTTTATATGTGTTACAAAAAGGGGGAAAAGAAGAAAATAACGAAATAGAAAAATAAATGGATACACTCAAGTACCCATGCACACCTCAATACATTAGAAACTCAATAAGATTCTTAAAACCACATTTCCATCACAATCACACCCGTCCTAAACCCTCATTACAACCCTTAATAAGTCCTTTTGATCAAATCCTAGTAAGGAAGCATAGTAGTAGAAGTTGGATGACTGTGCAAGCCCGCGGTAGTTAGTACTTGTGTCGGGAAGTTGAGAGAAAACACCTTACCCTAAACACTTGAGCGTAAAGAGTGAATCCCTTGTGAGGTGTTTTAACGGGTTCATTATGCATCGACTATTGGAAAAATGTCTCACTAGTGGCCAAAGTATAAATTCAAAAACCATTGAGTTGTTTAAGATGTTTATCATGATTCAGATGGTTTGAAATTAGGATCTTCCATGTTGTTGATTGAAATAAATCATGTCTCTTTGTTAATCTATTTGAATAATTGGTCTTCTAGCTTTGTTTTCGGATTTAATTTGCTTGAGGACAAGCAAAAGCTTAAAGTTTGGGGATGTTGTTGCCGCCCGTTTGCATAGTAAAATCGAGTCATTTTGGTCCATTTTGTTGTCTTTAATATCATTTTAGTGTTAATTTGTGTTAAAATTCATTTTAATTCACAATTTCACACACTGTCACGTAATTTTAATATTATTCACGAGTTTTTTAATTAATTTTTACACCCTCACACACCCTCACGAGATTGACAATTTACCCAAGTGAGTTACAGGGAAAGAACGAGGGAACGTTACGTGAAAAGACAACAAAATGGTGGTTTTTGGACAATCAGGGCCTAATGCAACAGATTCGTAAAAAAAAGCGTCGCATCAGGCTGAGGAAAAGATGCTGAATTCTGCTCAGAGGCAGGTCTCGGCGAGACGCCTCCATGTCTCGGTGAGACCTCCTGAAATTGGCCTAAAAAGGCCAATTTCAGGGGCAGGTCTCGGCGAGATACTCATATGTCTCGGCGAGACCTGCTACAGCCCGCAACTTGCACCGGGCGGCTCCTCCTTTCAATGCAAGCCCATATCCTTCAGCCATTTGATTTTTCAAGGCCATTAAATGCATTATTTCAGTAATTTGGAGGCTTTCAATCATCAAAATCAGAATTCTATCTTGATTGGAGCAAGATTTGGCCTATAAATAGAAGAGATTTGAAGAAGAGACACCTTTTTACACCTTTTGCTAGTTTTTCATAGCTTTCTCCATTATTGTTGTAGCCAAGCTTTGGGCAATTGTTATTTCTCTTAGTTTAGTTGATTTTTCTAGTTCTTAAGTACAATTTCTTATTTCAAAATCATTTCCTTTGAGTTTTGTAAGTTGATTTCACATTTAATCAAAAGTTTGTTCATCTTCCATTTCTTTATCTTCTACTTTCAATGAGTTTCACTTCATTTCACTTTATTTCAAGTTTCATTTCCCCAATGACCATGAACTAATTCTTCCCTACTAGGGATGGGGGAATCTTTCTAATGTTTTGAGTCAAGTTAGAAGTCGATTAGATAAACACTCGGAAAGAATTCGATTTAAAAGAACTAAGAACGTAAGCTTAATCTATATTTCAGTTAATCGCTTTTTACTCACCATAGTAACAAGAGGTTAACGGAAAACTACATTCTTAGACTCGACAACAAATCAATGTGGTTTCTAGCATTACATTGCTAGGATTTCTCATTGAACTTAACGCTTTCTTGTTGTATTTAAATAACCATTAGCCCGGTTGAGTGAATATGAGTGAAGAAATAGAACGAGGTGGTCTAAGATCTTAGCACCGAGTTTCTTTTAGAAATCACCATCTTTAGAAACACGAATTTCTCTTCGGTGTCTTATTTCAATCGATTGCATTGATTCAAACTTAGGAAGTGAACCTGATTCCCTAGTGTTTTACTCCATTGCTTTAATAACAAAAGTTTTTCATAGCTATAAACAAACCAAACCTCTTTTATTCAATCGTTTAGACTTCATAAACCTATGGATAGTGAATGATTGTGCGGAATCCCTGTGGGATCGATCTTTATACGTAAGTATACTGTATTACTTGGTACGATAGAGTTCACTTGCTCTTAAAAGCACGTATACTCCAATATTTTTCAAATTTGTTTAAATATTTTCTATGTCATTACTCTTGTAACCTCATCACTAGAATCCCTCCATTCCACTAT
Source organism: Euphorbia lathyris (assembly GCF_963576675.1). Classification (NCBI taxonomy): domain Eukaryota; kingdom Viridiplantae; phylum Streptophyta; class Magnoliopsida; order Malpighiales; family Euphorbiaceae; genus Euphorbia; species Euphorbia lathyris. Next base: position 17,682,793 of record NC_088910.1, on the reverse strand, counting down.
TGAATTGTGAATTTGACAAATAGCAACAATAAAGCAATTTGAAGTAGGAAAATTTCTACCATAAAATAATTCAATGGTAGTATAGAAAATCTCCAACTTATCTGCAATCTTAGTTGCAACTAACCAATCATCATTAATAGGACCATTAGTATATAATTTCTCCCTCATTCCCAACCTAGGAAACACATCTTTATACTGAATTGTATCTTTCAACATCAAATCAGCTGAGTTCCAACGAGTTTTACAATCTATACTCAACTTCTTAGAACAAGATAATTTCAATTGCTTTGTCGTATCTTGAGATTTTTCAACCCTTTGAGGAGTGGAAGTCTAAAAAGGTACACTATCCTTGATTCTAACTATGACACTATCAAGAATTGTCATCCCATCCTTTACCATAAGATTCAAAATATGTGCACAACATCGCATGTGCAAGAGTTTTCCATCATCATCATATAACTCTTCTGGTAGAATAGAAACCATACCATCATTTGTAGAGCAATTATCCACCGTAATAGTTGATATCTTAGTCTCAATATTCCACTTGGTGAACGCCTCTAGAAAATGCCTTGCTAGCTCATCTTTAGTGTGAGGAGATGGAACATATAGAAATGTAGAAAGTGACCATTAAAAAGTAAAATCTCCAATCGACATCAATAAATATTAAAATCAGTAATACAATTGGATTACCCTCTCTCAATTAGAAAGTAAATACACAAAACAGGATGTATTATGTAATTCACCCCTATCTCTCAATGCTCTACTCCCCCTTCACCTAAACTCTCTCAATACATGTTTGCTATTTTATAGCAAACATGTCAAACAGTCAACAAGAGCCTTAAATGCTCTTGTTGACATATCTTCAAATTATTAATTGGGTTGGCACCAAAATCGGTGCCACCCAATTAATATATATATATATATATATATATTTTCTTTTCTTTTTATTAAATTAATATTACAAATTACAAAAAGATCCCCATTAATTAGGACTTTCACAACAATTCTTTTTTTTATTTAATTGTTTTAAATTAATAGTTAATTTTCTCAACAATCTTCCCCTTAACTATTAATTTAAAACCTTTTTTTAATATATTTATGATAACGGAGCACTTCTCTCCGCAAACAACTTCTCGGTGCACTTCTCACCGAATCAATGATGTACTTTCCCATCATCACCAGAGCACTTCTCACCGAATCAATTTGTTGATGCACTTCTCATCAACCTTCAATTATTGGGGCACTTCTCTCCAAATTAAGCAAATTCTTTTTCGCCAACATAGTCTGTCACATTGACACTTTCTTTTCTCTTGTTTCTGCAATTCCGTTGCACGTGCCCAAACTTCTTGCACTTGAAACATTGAGGCTTCCCCTTGTACCAGCAGTCCTTCTCATCATGACCATGCTTTTTGCAATGACCACATTGAGGAATTTCTCTTTTTCCTTTTGAATCTTGGGTAAAGAAAACTCCCTCAACTGCTTCCTCATTTTTTCCATTTCTCATTGCTCTTCTTTGTTCTTGAGCTTGCAAAGAATTAATTAATTCGGATAAGGATAATTGACTTATATCTCTTGAATCTTCAAGAGATGAAAGTTTTGCCTCAAACCTTTCAGGCAAGCTCACGAACAATTTTTCAACAACTCTGCTATCAGGCAGATCTTCTCCCATTAGCCGGATTTTGTTCACGACCGCCATCAACCGGTCATAATACTCATGTATCGACTCATTTTCTTTCATTCTCAAAGTCTCAAAATCTCTTTTGAAATTCAAGACTTGCATCCTCTTTGTTCGTTCATTGCCTTCATAAAGTTCTTTCAACTTTTCCCAAGCTTCATTTCCTGTTTCACAAGTCATAATTCTCGTGAAAATTGACTCTGAGACAGCACCATGAATGATAGACAAAGCTCTTGGAGCTTTTGATGATTCCTCTTCATGAGCCCTTATTTGATTTAAAGTTGGATTGTCTCCAAGAGGTGTTACCTCCTTCTTAGATTCAACCTACTGCCACAAGCCCAACCCTTTTAAATGAGTTTTCATTTTGATAGCCCAAATCTGATAATTTTCGCCATTGAAACTTGGAGGAGGAAAAACCGAGGATGATTGGCGGGCTGCCATTCTCCAAAACTCACTGATCCCTTAAGATCGTTGAAGCTCTGATACCAGTTGTTGGGAATTTTATGGGTTGCGACAATTTAGCGGAAACAATAAATCTCAAAGCACAAGCAATATATTGCAAAAAAAAAATGATAACTTAAAATTTGAAGGCAATTTTATTGAATTTATGAGGTGGAGGTGTACAAGAGGGTGTTCTGTAGAAACTTTCTAGAGTTACAATGAGATAAAACAAAAATAGTAGCACTCAGGTGTTTTCCGAAAATACCCCGAAATAATTATCTTACTATTTTGTCTCTCCCCAAAACAATTGGATTACCCTCTCTCAATTAGAAAGTAAATACACAATACAGGATGTATTATATAATTCACCCCTATCTCTCAATGCTCTACTCCCCCTTCACCTAAACTCTCTCAATACATGTTTGCTATTTTATAGCAAACATGTCAAACAGTCAACAAGAGCCTTAAATGCTCTTGTTGACATATCTTCAAATTATTAATTGGGTTGGCACCAAAATCGGTGCCACCCAATTAATATATATATATATATATATTTTTTCTTTTTATTAAATTAATATTACAAATTACAAAAAGATCCCCATTAATTAGGACTTTCACAACAATTCTTTTTTTTATTTAATTGTTTTAAATTAATAGTTAATTTTCTCAACAATCTTCCCCTTAACTATTAATTTAAAACCTTTTTTAATATATTTATGATAACGGAGCACTTCTCTCCGCAAACAACTTCTCGATACACTTCTCACCGAATCAATGATGTACTTTCCCATCATCACCAGAGCACTTCTCACCGAATCAATTTGTTGATGCACTTCTCATCAACCTTCAATTATTGGGGCACTTCTCTCCAAATTAAGCAAATTCTTTTTCGCCAACATAGTCTGTCACATTGACACTTTCTTTTCTCTTGTTTCTGCAATTCCGTTGCACGTGCCCAAACTTCTTGCACTTGAAACATTGAGGCTTCCCCTTGTACCAGCAGTCCTTCTCATCATGACCATGCTTTTTGCAATGACCACATTGATGAATTTCTCTTTTTCCTTTTGAATCTTGGGTAAAGAAAACTCCCTCAACTGCTTCCTCATTTTTTCCATTTCTCATTGCTCTTCTTTGTTCTTGAGCTTGCAAAGAATTAATTAATTCGGATAAGGATAATTGACTTATATCTCTTGAATCTTCAAAAGATGAAAGTTTTGCCTCAAACCTTTCAGGCAAGCTCACGAACAATTTTTCAACAACTCTGCTATCAGGCAGATCTTCTCCCATTAGCCGGATTTTGTTCACGACCGCCATCAACCGGTCATAATACTCATGTACCGACTCATTTTCTTTCATTCTCAAAATCTCTTTTGAAATTCAAGACTTGCATCCTCTTTGTTCGTTCATTGCCTTCATAAAGTTCTTTCAACTTTTCCCAAGCTTCATTTCCTGTTTCACAAGTCATAATTCTCGTAAAAATTGACTCTGAGACAGCACCATGAATGATAGACAAAGCTCTTGGAGCTTTTGATGATTCCTCTTCATGAGCCCTTATTTGATTTAAAGTTGGATTGTCTCCAAGAGGTGTTACCTCCTTCTTAGATTCAACCCATTGCCACAAGCCCAACCCTTTTAAATGAGTTTTCATTTTGATAGCCCAAATCTGATAATTTTCGCCATTGAAACTTGGAGGAGGAAAAACCGAGGATGATTGGCGGGCTGCCATTCTCCAAAACTCACTGATCCCTTAAGATAGTTGAAACTCTGATACCAGTTGTTGGGAATTTCATGGGTTGCGACAATTTAGCGGAAACAATAAATCTCAAAGCACAAGCAATATATTGCAAAAAAAAAAATGATAGCTTAAAATTTGAAGGCAATTTTATTGAATTTATGAGGTGGAGGTGTACAAGAGGGTGTTCTCTAGAAACTTTCTAGAGTTACAATGAGATAAAACAAAAATAGTAGCACTCAGGTGTTTTCCGAAAATACCCCGAAATAATTATCTTACTATTTTGTCTCTCCCCAAAACAATTGGATTACCCTCTCTCAATTAGAAAGTAAATACACAATACAAGATGTATTATATAATTCACCCCTATCTCTCAATGCTCTACTCCCCCTTCACCTAAACTCTCTCAATAGATGTTTGTTATTTTATAGCAAACATGTCAAACAGTCAACAAGAGCCTTAAATGCTCTTGTTGACATATCTTCAAATTATTAATTGGGTTGGCACCAAAATCGGTGCCACCCAATTAATATATATATATATATTTTTTTTTTTCTTTTTATTAAATTAATATTACAAATTACAAAAAGATCCCCATTAATTAGGACTTTCACAATAATTTTTTTTTTATTTAATTGTTTTAAATTAATAGTTAATTTTCTCAACAAAAATATGGTTGCATAATGTCCAGAAATCATGAATAAAATGACAAGTGATTGCCATGCAGCATTTCTTTTGATTTGATGTCCATATATCTGTTATTATGGCCATTTTTTACTATTCAAGTTTTCCAAGACTTTATAAAGCTTTTCAGCTTCACACTCATAAATTTTCATAAAATCCTTCTTTATTGTATTACAGCAAGGAATATTCAAATAGGGTTGGAGAGAGGTAATAAAACGCCTGAATTCGACATGCTTAATAATGGACAAAAGGTACTCATATCAAATTATGGCAATAACTAACCGGTTTCTTGAATATTCTTGATCAAAACTCTAGTTTGCCTATTGAACTTCTCCATCAACATTTTTCTCAAAAACAATTTGCTTTTGCTTTTGAAAACATTGGTCTATCTTGGGAGTTTGTGTATTTGAACACTTTAATGATTATGCAAAGATTTAGTGTCATTCCTACTAGGAGCTTTTAGATTTATTTTGCAATAATTGCAAATAGCAAAATCTTGATTATTACGCCTCACTTTTTCAAAATGTTCCCACATACAAGATGTCAACTTTCTTTTGTTACCACTCACATTTGAAGCACTTGTAGGTTTTGAATTTGGTGAGTGTTGTTGTGGGTTAAGACTAGTTTCATCTTGGGTTGGATTATTGGATTGATATTGTGAAGTTACTTCCTTATTTTTATCACTTTCTAAATCCCATGTATTCGCACTTACAAATGAAGACATGATGCAACAGAAACCTACAAATTTAATAATGAAGACAATAAGCAAAAGCAAATAGACAAACTCCCAATATAGACCAATGTTTTCAAAAGCAAAAGCAAATTGTCATTGGGGAAAAGGGTGATGGAAAAGTTCAAATTAACTATTGCCATAATTAGAGATGAGTACCCTATGTCCATTGTTGAGCATGTTGAATTCAGGTGTTTTATTACATCTCTCCATCCCTATTTCAAGATTGCTTTTTGTAATACAAAGTCTTGTAAAATTTGAAGAGTAGAATTGTCGTAATAACAGATATGTGGACATCAAATCAAAAGAAAGGTTATGTGGCAATCACTTGTCATTTTATTGATAATTCTTGGACATTGTGCAGTCATATTTTAAGGTAAATTCAGTATGTTAATATAATTTGAATTTCTTTTAATATTTATTAATGTCGATTGGAGATTTAACGTTTTAATTGCTACTTTGAGGGTTTCTTTATGTTCCATCTTCTCAAACTAAAGATGAGCTAGCAAGGCATTTACTAGAGATATTCACCAAGTTGAATATTGAGACCAAAATATCAACTATTGCGGTAGTTGCTCTACAAATGATAGCATGGTTTCTATTCTAGCAGAAACGTTATATGATGATCTTTTGCTTGATGGAGAACTCTTGCACGTGAGATGTTGTGCACACATTTTGAGTCTCAAGGTAAAGGATGGGATGTCAATTCTTGATAGTGCTATAGTTAGAATCATGGATAGTGTACTTTTTTGGGCTTACACTCTTCAAAGTTTGAAAAGTTTCAAGAAACGGCAAAGCAATTGAAAATATCTTCTTCTAAGAAGTTGAGTATAGATTGTAAAACTCATTGGAACTCAACTTATTTGATGTTGAAAGATGCAATTCATCATAAGGATGTGTTTCCTAGGTTGAGAATGAGGGAGAAATTATATATTAATTGTCACATCCGTGTCTAAAATTTCTAATTTTGATTTTCGAAATAGATAATGTTAATTAATTATGAATTTAAGTATATTTTTGGGTTTAATTCAATGTTTTTAGATATAAATTTAAATGATCAATATAAAAAATTTCCAAAGTTCATAAAACCATATACGTGTAGAATAGTTGTATTTTACGATTTAATTATATGTTTAAAATAATAATGATAAAAGTTACTAAAATAAAATAAAATTTGGGCGGATGTCTAAAATTGACAATTATCTTACATATATATATATATATATATATATATATATATATGCATATGAAAGATTTGTCTAAGAAAAAAAAGAAATAGAAAATCAAAAATACTTTCTTCCATTTTCTTCCAACGATATTCTATCATTTCCAACGTTGGTGACTTCCGTTCTTCTTCTTACGGCCATCGTTTCGTTGAGTTTCTAAACGAAGTTCGTAACATGTACGTCAAGTTATATTTGAGCTATTGGGTTAATAAGGATCATAGATTTTTCATTAGTCCCTCCTTGTGGCCGAGTAGAATTTTTCGATGACTATATTGCGGTAACAAGTGGAATTTCGGTGTGTACAAAAACATTCTCCAAACTAATTTAAAAATATTTTAAATAATATTTGGAGTAAATTTAATTCTTGCATTACTACTAAATTCTAAATAGATTAAATTATACAGTCTTACAAACAATTAAAGTTTAATTGATTTAATTAAATGAATTGGGGATTATATAATAACATAGTAATATTCGTTCATATTATTTAAGTTAGAAATTGATGCAGTTGAGGTGGAATAAAGTATAGTTGTATTATGAAATTATTTAAGTTATTAATGCATTGTTATGATATATATATAAAGTGAAATATCCAATCATGATATAGTTGAAGACTAAGAGGTAATCATTAGACAGTTATATATTAAATAGACAAACTTTGAGATTTTTGCTGTGTTTTCCTGCAATTATTTGTCGGAGGTAAGTAACTAACAAATCATCTTTGGAATTTAGATAAGTCTATATTTTCTCTAATAGAGTTCTAGTTAGACAGTTACATATTAAAATATATGTTCAATTAGAGGTTTCGATTACAGTCACAGAAAGAATTTAATAGACGATCAATTAGAGGTTTTGGTTATGGAAAAGATTTGATGCTATTTAATTATTAAATTATTACCGTCTAAATTTTTATATATTTAATAATAATAATAATAATATAAAGACAATTGAAAATAAAAATTTGTACAGATAGACTCCTAACAATGTCACGAGTCTAACCAAATTTTCGGTCGAAATTAAGGATACCAGTTTAATGTTACACATTACAATTTCGGTGACAAACATAAATAATTTGATAAAAGTGTTTGGTTTAAAGGTTTAAAATTTAGTTTAATATAATAATTAAGCGACTTTAATTTGTCGAATTAAAATAAGTTATAAATTAGAATGACTAATACCGATATTTATCCATTAGAGTCGGTATAAAGGAAAACAGTAGAATATAAATTTTATACAAGAATTTGAATTTAAAATTAGTACAAGTAGTCTTATGACATCGTAACGAGTCTAACGGTATATTCGGTCTAAAATAACTATACCGGTTTAGTATTATACGTAACTATTCTCGATAAAAATAAGTTATAAAAGTATTTGAATCTACTTAAGTTTTTATATATATATGGTTTATGGATTGATACATAAAGGGAGAAACTCTAGGATGGATATAATGTTAAGTTTGTTTGGTTACGAATTGGTTTGATAAAACGTTTATTTGATTTGATTCGTTTTGACAAAATGATTTGTATATATAAAATTTTGTTTAATAAAATATTCATGTAAAATATATTTTAAGTAGATTATTAAATAAATTCGGAATACTAAACATTGTTATGTAGACAATAACATTATTATAGTATAGTTAGTGATAAAATAAAATAGTAATAAAATGAAGTAAACAATTAAATCATTAGCGAATCAATCAACATTTCAATAAGTTAAGAGAACTACTTAAATAGGTAGAACTACATGGCTTTGATTCCCGATTTAAAGATTAAAAGATGATTTAGAATACGTAGGAAGCTTGATAGAATTATCAAGTCCAAACTAAATAAATAATAAAAAAAAATAGTCCGAATAAATTTTTATTTAATAAAAATTAGATTCGTCTTGTAGACTGTTAGGCGTTTGTTATCCTATTATTTGATGCAGTTTTTGGGTTGGGTGTGACATTAATGTTTCTACTGATGCTAATTGGTTAGTTGTAACTAAGATTGCAGATAAGTTGGAGATTTTCTATACTACCACCGAATTATTTTATGGTAGAAATTTTCCTACTTAAAATTACTATTTGTTGCTATTTTTCAAATTCGCAATTCAATAGTGGAATGGATAGATTCTAGTGATGAGGTTACAAGAGCAATGGCACGGAAAATGTTTAAAATTTGAAAAATATCGGAGTGTTTGTCATATTGCTTTGAAAATGGCTGTGATTTTAGATTATAGGTATAAGATGCAAATTATTTTGTATTATTATCCTATAATATATGGTGCAAATTCAGATGCTGAAATTGAAGAAATGAAAAGGTCGTGTTACACTTTGTTAAATGAGTATCAATCTAGGGCCAGGAAAAACCAATCCGATTCTACTTTAAGAGGACTTCCACCAGTGCATTAATTTGAGAGTCAGGTCTTGCAAAAAAAAATATATGTTTAGTTTGATGGCTTTTTTAACTTCTACCTCTTGCATTACCCATGTGAAATTTGAATTACATCATTATTTAGATAAGTCAGTGGTATGATGGATTGAAAATTTTGACATTTTTAATTGGTGGATAGTAAATGGGGTGAAATATCCAACCTTGCAAATGATTGATAGAGATCTTCTAGTTATTGTTGTTTCCACAGTTGCATCTGAATCCGCTTTTAGTATTACTTGAAGAGTTGTAAATGATTATAGAAATAGGCTTAGTGAAGATACTTTGGAAGCATTGATGTGTGCTCAAAATTAGTTGCCGGTTTATGGAGGTAACTATAATAAGTTCAAAATTTATGTCTTAATTTCAATTCAAAATTAGTTGCAAATTGTTCAAATCTGTTGGTAACATAAATTTGTTAGCAAATGAGGGCTTAAATGACTGGAAACATATTAGCCAAAGACTCAAACAACATGAACTTAGTATGAAGCATATGGCTAATATAATTACTTGGAATGAATTGAGAGTAAGATTAGATAAAAATCAAACAATCGATAAACATTTGCAAGAAGAGATCATGAAAGAAAAAGATCGTTGGAGACAAGTTGTACATAGAATATTCTCAGTTGTGAAATGTCTTGCCAAATATAATCTTGCATTTCGAGGGTCAAATGAAAATTATATCAAGATAACAATGATAATTTTCTAGGATTAATTAAAATGATTTCTGAATTTGATATGATTATGCAAGACAATGTTAGACACATTCAGGATTGAGAAATTCATTATCATTATCTTGGGCATAAGATTCAAAATGAATTTATTTTCCTTTTTCTCAAAAAATGTTAGAAGTTGTATCATTAAGATCATCAAAGAAGCAAAATATTTTTCCATAATTCTTGATTGTACCCTTGATGTAATTCATCTAGAACAAATGACTCTTGTAATTCGATGCGTGAGTATATCAAATAAACAAATTAAAATTGAGGAGTTATTTTTGGAGTTTTTAAAAGTGAACGATACATCAAACTTAGGACTTTTTAATGAATTGCAAGATGTTTTAAAATCTCTTGATCTTAATGTTGATAATATGAGGGGTCAAGGTTATGATAATGGTTCTAATATGAAAGGAAAAAATCAAGGTGTTCAAAAGCGGTTTCTCGAAATAAATCCAAAAGCCTTATACATGCCTTGTGCTTGTCAGTCTTAATCTTACTCTTGGTGATATGGCACATTCTTGTGTGAGACCTATTTTTTTTTTTTGGAGTTGTTCAACGTGTGTATTCATTATTTTCGGGGTCTATAAAGAGATGAAAAATTTTGCTTGATAATGTTCCTGGCTTAACTGTGAAATACTTGTCAAATACTCGTTGGGAGATTATAATTAAAAGTGTTAAAGCTATTAGATTTCAATGTCCTCAAATAAAATTAGCTTTGTCGGAATTGTATGATTCTTGTGAAAATAATGCAAAGTTAAAGAGTGAAGCAGAAAGTTTGGCTAATGCAATCTCTTGTTATGAGTTTTTGCTTAGTATGGTGATTTGGTATGAAATTTTATTTGTTGTTAATGTGATCAGTAAGAAATTGCAATCTAAATACTGTGCATAGACACTACCATACAACAAATAGATGGAGTAATATCATACTTCAAAAAGTATAGAAGTGAATGCTTTACAAATACTATTAATATTGCTAAAAATCTTGCACTTGAAATAGATGTAGAGAATACATTTCACACCAAGCGTCGTGTGATTATGAAAAAACAAATTGGGGAAAATAATGGGAATGAAGTAGTTCAATCGCCCGAAGAGTCATCTAGGGTTGATTATTGTGTGGTTGTTGTGGATATGACAATTAAATCGCTAAATGAAAGATTTGAGCAATTAAAGACATTTGAAAATATTTTTGGGTTTTTATTTGATTCGGACAAGTTAAAGTCATTGGGTGGTAGTGAGTTAAGAGAATGTTGTGCTCATTTTTACTCTACATTTTCTCATGGAAATTTATCTGATATTGGTTTGGAGGGTCTTTATTCTGAATTGAAATTTTTGCAAATGACTTTGCCGACAAAATTGTTATTTGCCATTGAAATTCTTATGTTTGTCAAATCTGCATATTGTTATCCTAATGTTTCAATTGCTTATAGAATTTTATTAACTATTCCTGTAATAGTAGCATCAGCTGAAAGAAGCTTTTCAAAGCTTAAATTAATAAAAACATATTTGAGATCATCAATGTCGCACGAAAGGTTGAATGGTTTAGAAACTTTAGCTATTGAGAAGGATATGCTAGGAAATATGGATGTTGATGCTATCATTAATGATTTTGCATCTCAAAATGCTAGAAGAATTCGCTTTTTTTATTAGAACTGTGCATCTTGTTTTGCATGTGAAACCGTAGGAGGCGATGCTTTTTAGAAAAATTTGTATGATATATGATGGCAATAGTAGAATAGTGATTCGAATGGAAAAAATTGTTATTTGAAAAAAAATTCAAAGGATTTTGTTACGTGCAATTTTTATTATTATTAAAGGAGCCCTAGATTGATACTCATTCAACAAAGTGTAACAAGACTTTTTCACTTCTTCAATTGCAACACCTAAATTTGCACCATAAATCATAGGATAATAATACAAGATAACTTGCATCTTATACATAGGATCTAAAATCACAGTTATTGCCAAAACAATATGACAAGCACTCCAATATTTTTCAAATTTGTTAAACATTTTCTATGTCATTTCTCTTGTAACCTCATCACTAGAATCCATCTATTCCACTATTGAATTGCGAATTTGACAAATAGTAACAAAGAAGCAATTTGAAGTAGGAAATTTTCTACCAGAAAATAATTCAGTGGTAGTATAGAAAATCTCCTACTTATCTGCAATCTTAGTTGCAACTAACCAATCATCATAAGTATGAACATTAGTATATAATTTCTCCCTCATTCTCAACCTAGAAAAAACATCTCGCATCTTTCAACATGAAATAAGTTGAGTTCCAACGAGTTTTACAATCTATACCCTACTTCTTAGAACAAGATATTTTCAATTGTTTTGCCGTTTATTGAAAATTTTCAACTCTTTGAGGAGTGGAAGTACAAAAAGATACACTATCCCTGATTCTAATTATAGCACTATCAAGAATTGACATCTCATCCTTTACCACAAGATTCAAAATGTGTGCACAACATCTCATATGTAAGAGTTTTCCATCAAGGAAAAGATCATCATATAACTTTTTGCTAGAATAGAAATCATACCATCATTTATAGAGCAACTATCCACCGTAAACGTTGATATCTTAGTCTCAATATTCCACTTAGTTATACCTCTAGCAAATGCATTGCTAGCTCATCTTTATAGTGAGGAGATGGAACATAAATAAATCTACAAAGTGACAATTAAAAAGTTAAATCTGCAATCGACATTAATAAATATTAAAATCAATACAATAGAAATTCAAATTATGTAAACATGCTCAATTTACCTTAAAATGTGACTGCAAAATGTCCAAGAATCATCAATAAATGATAAGTGATTGTCATGTAGCATTTCTTTTGATTTAGGCCCTGTTTGTTTGGGGGAAAATATTCTGCAGGAAAATATTTTCCCAATTTTCCAGTGTTTGTTTGGGCAGGAAAATAAGTCAAAGGAAAATAAGTTGCAAGTCAATGGAAAAACAAGGAAGAAATAAGGGAAAATGTTTTACCCTTTTCAAAAGGGTAAAACATTTTCCCCAAAACATACGCGTTCAGAGAAAAATTGGGAAAACGTTAAAAAAATGTAAAAATATGAAACATGAAAAATATAAATAATATGAAAACGTTACAAAACACGAGAATATGACAAAAAAAACTCGCAAAAAATATGAAAATGTGAACAAATGCGAAAAATACAAAAACGCAAAAAAAACATTTGAAAAAGCACAAAACATGAACACGAAAATGTGACAAAACACGAAATATACAAAAACATGAAAAATACAAAAAATACAAAAACGTGAAAAAATATGAAAAACACCAAAACGCAAAAAATGCTAAAACACAAAAACGTGACAATACGTGAAAAACGCGATAAACATGAAAAGATGAAAAATGCAAACAAAACACGAAAACATAAAAAACACAAAAACGTGAAAAATACGAAAAACATGAAAAAACCGAGAATAACACGAAAAAGTAACAAAATGCGAAAAATAAAAAACGCGAAAAAAAGAAAACGTGAAAAAGGGAAAAATGAAAACCGAAAAGCTAAACGTGAAAACACAAAAAAGAAAAAAAAGTGCAAAAAAATATAATAGCGTTGAAAACGTACAAAAAATGCCGAAAATGTGAAAAAATGTTTTCGTGTTTTTATATTTATTTTTTCATATTTTTGTGTTTTTCAACTTTTTTTCCATGTTTTTAATATTTTTTACTTTTCGTAATTTTCGCATTTTCCCACTTTTTGTGTTTTAATAAATCCTTATATTTTTTGCGTGTTTTTTCACGTTTTTCTGTTTTCCATATTTTTGCATGTTTTCGTGTTTTTAACGTTTTCATGTTTTTCACATCTTTTCAAGTTTTTTATGTTTCGTGTTTTTTTTACATTTTCTTATTTTCATGGGTTTTTTTACATTTTTTTTCTATTTTTTACGTTTCACAGTTTTCCACGTCTCTACATATTTTTTGTGTTTTATATATACAATTGAAAATAAAAAAAATACAGAAAATCTATATTTAGTGGTTGGAAAATATTTTTCGGTGTTTTCCAATGTTGTAGCCAAACACCGGAAAATATTTTCCAGTGTTGTTGCCAAACACAGAAAAATATTTTATTTTCCTGCACAATATTTTCCCTGCATAAAATTTTCCAGAACACAATATTTTCCCCCAAACAAACGGGGCCTTAATGTCCACATATATGTTGTTATGGAAATTCTACTCTTCAAATTTTTCAAGACTTTATAAAGCTTTTCAGCTTTACAATCATAAATTTTCATAATATCCTTATTTGTTGTATTACAGCAAGGAATCTTGAAATATGGTTGGAGAGAGGTAATATTACACCTGAATTAGAAATGCTCAACAATGGACAAAAGGTACTCATGTCTAATTATAGCAATAACTAACCGCTTTCTTGAATATTCTTGATCAAAACTCTCGTTTGCATATTGAACTTTTCCATCACCCTTTTTCTCAATGACAATTTGCTTTTGCTTTTGAAAATATTAGTCTATCTTGAGAGTTTGTCTATTTGAACACTTTGCGTAATGATTATGCAAAGATTTAGTGTCATTCCCGCTATGAGGTTTTAGATTTTTTTGCAATAGTTGCAAATAGCAAAATTTTGATCATTACGCCCGACTTTTTCAAAATGTTCCCACATACAAGATGTCAACTTTCTTTTTTTACCACTCATATTTGAAGCACTTGTAGGTCTTGAATTTGGTGGATGTTGATGTGGGTTAAGGCTAGTTTCATTTTGGGTTGAATTATTGGATTGAGATTATGGAGTTACTTCTGTGTTTTTATCACTTTCTAAATCCCCAGTATTCACACTTGCAAATGAAGAAATGATGCAACATAAACCTACAAATTTAATAATGAAGTTACATTAATAATAGAAAAAGGCAACAACCAAAATTTAATAAAGCAAGATATTTAAAATGTAGAATGTCCAATTCAGCAATGATAAGCTTTTCTTGAAATTGAATAATCATGTCTAAAAAGCACTTCAACATGAATATCTAAGCGTATGCATGTGGGAGATACTAGCACATGGCTTCTCTGTGCACAAGATGTGTGCCATTTGCTGCATAATGACAAGTTTGGTATTGTGATATAAACAACTTGATGTTTCTATATGATGAATTTTTATTCTTATATATTCATGAATGATAACATATCGAGAAAAACAATATATATGAGTTATTAGGTCTATATGTTTCAGTCATACATCCAATATCGATCTTCATGTTGCATCTTAGTCAAAATAGTCCAGCACAAAAAAAAAACAGTTGCAATTATATATTTTAATTGGCTTATAATGAATTAAGGTAACAATTAATTAATAACATTGCATAAAGATTAAGATTGAAGACCTCTAGTTCCAGAAAAATGTCTAACATAAACATCATGTTTTTTTACTAACATTGAACACTGATTTAGAAGGAATCAATAGTTCACACTCAAATCAAATTTGAAGAATGATGAATCAATCAAGAACTGAATCGAATGTCAAGTACTAACCATATACGATAAACCTGGGAGGTAAAACTAATTAATTATCATACGAACCTTAATCAAATCTGAATATATTTTATATCTGAATATAAACACCTTCTCTTTTCATAACAGTTGTATTGCCATTTTAGTAACTAAATGCATATACATATCATTCAAATACCTATTTTCAGTAAATTATTTGTTTACTCTAAGAAAATTACATGAATATTATAGTCGAAATATGACAATAGAGAACAACGATGGTGGCTGCAGGCTGAATGATCGACGATAGTGATGGTGGCGCATGATGAATGACTGACGACGGTAATGGTGGTTGAACAATTAAAGAGGTATAGTAGAGGACATTCAAAGAAGTGGATACAACGGAAGGAATTTGAGAGAACGAATGAATGTTGGGTGTGTAATTTTTAGGGTTTGTTATTTACCTGATGATTCAAATTAATAACCCAATTTGTATAATGAATTATCTCTGTTTTAATTATAATCAATAATAACGAAGTAGCTAAGTGGTATTTGTTGGGGGTTAATCATCGAAAATCAATGAAGCACAGCGGAATGCTACCATTGGAATTTTTTATAATCCAGTTAAATCGGGCCAAACTGCCACGGAATGAACTTCAAAACAAAATTAAAAGACAAAGATTAAGAACTCACGGATGATGTCTCTTCTAGAGACGGCTGTAGGAATCCACAAGTCGAGTGAATCTCCAAAATCACGTGCACCAACCGTATAGGAATTGAACCGATGCTAGCCGTAATCAACACAAAATATTAAGAACACCAAGAACGCAAAGAACTATGATGTAGGGATTGAGGGGGCCGAAATTCAGTGTTAGGGAGGCTAGGTTAATTAGCTTCTTTAACCTAAGCATTATATACCTGCACCAATTAGGTTTAGGTTAAGTGGCTAATATCTAATTAGTTCCTCCTTGATCTCTAACCATAAATATAACCCTACAGATTATATTTAATTCAATTAGGTTCAAATAGGCTTAATTCAATTACTCCACTTTAAGTGGTTAATATCTAATTAGTCCCTCCTTGATCCCTAATCATATATATAACCCTACAGATTATATTTAATTCAATTAGGATCAAATATGCCTAATCAAATTACCCCACATATACAATTAAGGCCCTATAGAATTAAATTGCATTATGGTTCAATTAATAATTTATCCTATGTAATCTAATTAATTAATTATATTTAGAAACTTAATTAATTAATCATAATCAAATTAAATAGCAAATTGATTAACTTGTTAAATAGCAAATAATCAACTTATCCCTTTCCTAATTAATTAACATATTTCATTCTGATTAAATGCATAACATGTATTTAAGATTATACATTTATTCAATTCCATGAGTTGTGTGTGCACGATCCTAAGGGTCCGTCCTAAACCAAACATGGGCCTAAAGCCCAATGACCATAAGTGGGTTCTAACAAACCATTAAGATCCCTGGCTGATACAAATTATTTCAGCCGTCTATAAAAGACACATGAAACCCAATAGATGATCTCTTAGTATCTCTTACCATTTTCAAATCCATATTATAAACCATAGACATAATGGCAGTCATTCTCTGTGCGGTTGATAGGGGCGTTTCGTCCCTATCTTTTAGCGTGATTTACGGTTTAATTTGAGATGAAATAAATAAGTTTAATTGCAAAAATAGAATGTTTTAATAAAATAACGAAATAAAAATAAAATCCGTACTTTCCGTTAATTTTCCTTATTTTTGATTAATTTAGAAAATAAAACATCAAGCTAACTCGGCTCTCGAGAATTGTATTTCAGGTACGAGTAAGGAGCAAAGATCCACCGACATACGTGTTGGGGTTTAGTGTCCTATAGACAATTGTTGCAGGATACAAACTTAATGTAAATGAATTGTTCTTTATATCATTTGTTTTAATGAGATATATGTTTTATAACTATATAAAGGCAATCCCTTTTAAGCACTAAATAAAGTCTAATAAAAGGAAATTCGTAAGTTTGTTTAAAGTGATTATAAAGTGTTCATACAAGCATGAAGTGAGACAAAACTTTATAATAAACTAATAAACTTAAAACCACCCCAAGTCAAGTGATATGTTTAGGATTGATATATCACTGTTGAGACTTGTATGTAACAATGTCTTCTGTCTGACAGAAAGCTGATCTCCCAAGCTTCATATATATAGATATCTGGACAGTTACATAGATCCGATGAAACGTCGTTCATTAGGATTGGGGATCCGATTTGAGATAACAGGATGGGTAGATTCTTCCTTGTCACCTGTTCATCTCATTTGTATTAATAGGTATAACTAATCCTCAGACTCAAAGGAATGTTAATTGGTCATCCTGAATTACTGAATGTGAGACTTTGATCCTGTGGTCCCACGATCCTTAACAGAGATGACTCTGGGGTGTGAACTGCAAAGGTTGGGTGTCACAGGAGGTAATGTCAAGGTAGTTATACATTGGATTGAGCATTTATCACTCCCGATTAATGGTAGATACATCCAAGGATCGCTTGTGGAAGACTCGACTCTAAATCCTTGCAAGGTGATAGCTTAAGAGTAGAAATACAGATTTCACTTAACCTATCTATTTGAGTTGACTCGGCCTGTACAAGTAAAACGAACGTCTCGCTGTATGTGACTTGACATCACCCATAGTCATAAGATTCAGTTCAAGGATGTAGTTGATAAAGGATCGAATTATACTGTAACTAATACGGAAGGGTTAACGACAGAATCAACCTGTCTTCTTAACGGACTCTGGGGGAATGATTACAGACTTGCCTATAACATACTCAGTACATCATTCCATTATGCAAGGATTAAATATAATTCTTGAAGAAATTAATTTAATAGTTGCATACGGCCAGAAGTAGTAAGAACCTAATGGATCACACATAAGACTTGGAACCAAAAGAGAGATGGATGTAATTAATAGATGGAAGCCCAATTGAGCCCAGTAAGGCCCATTTAAACAAGGGGGCGAAATTTATATATAATTAGTGAGTAATTATTTTAATTCTATTAATCCTAATTTGATTAGGAATATGAATTAAATTAATTAAGAGATAATTAAGTTAGGAGTTTTAATTAGATTAATATACTCCTATTATTATCCAATAAGGTTATTTATTATTATCCTAGATATATTAGATATATAGTGAGATAATAATTAGGAATTCTATTCCGAATTGAATTCCTATTAAGTAATCTAATCATATCTAACTAGGGTTTAGATACAAGTGATTACATATACCCCCTTGCTATTAGAATTTCGGCCAATGCTCCCTAACCAACCCTAGTGGATTTTCGAAATCCCCTATTAGAGAGAAAGAGAATTCGACTCCCCCAGTTTGAGGACAAGAATTCATACGGCTTCCGTCGATTGATTAATTTTCATTCATCTCCTTTTCTCTTTGATCTTGTGTTGGTTAATTAGAGGCAATCTATTTTGGTTGCATCTCATAAGGGTTGATTCTAACTTAATCTCACCGTGTTCACGAAAGAAGGAAAAACAAACAAAAGGGAGAAATTCATTTTTCTTCGCCTACATCAGGTCAGTTCACTATTTTGCGGATTCCCGGAGATTGAACCATCGGATCGTCGCGATATTTGGACAGTAGCTTCTAGACATATTCTTCCACGTTTCCACCGAAGGGATTGTCGTTCGGAGGTCTGGAAGGTCTGTTTCGGATAGGGGCAGATTGGTAAAACAGTTTACATCTGCTTTGAAGTTGTGGGCACTTCGTTTGCAACGGTAGATTGATCATCGAAAGGTATTTCTTCTTATCTCTCTTTATATGAAATAACGATTAACGGATCCTATGGTTAAAAGGAAGTAGGCTAAAATTTTTATATTTCCGCTGCTCTACCTTAGCCTTATTTTCCTTCAGTGGTATCAGAGCCATCGTTAAATCCGTTATTTCATATATGAAAATTTAGAAGTTTTTTCAATAGGATTGAATAAATATTTATGGTTAGGATTAATTAACAAATAGTTTGATTAATTAATTCTAAAGATAAATAAATTTTAGTTAATTGTTAATTAAAATAGATTATGCGTATGTTCCTAATTATTTCGGTTGATAATCATTATAACAAAATCTATTAGTTTTATAGTTAGGTTAATAAAATTAGTTTTATTAATTCTAAATGATAAAATGGAAATCTATTGTAGTTTTTCCTATTTCTGAAAATCGTTTTTTAAAACCGTTTTAAAATCTGATATATATATATATATATATATATTTTATAAAAAAAAATAAATACGACAGCGGCTCGGGTCGCGCCTCACGGCGCGACCAGCCGCTGTCGTGCGGCTGCTGCCTCGCGGCAGCAGCCGCGTGCGCAGCCCAGTTTCGGGCCCCGGCCCGAATCCCACTTGATTTTAATTGTTAAAATTGGCTTGAATATAATTTATATATATATATATATATGTTTCGGAAATTAATAGTTTTCTGTTTTGATTATCGAATGAAAAATTCGTTTAAAAGTTTGTTTTTACCAAGTTGTAAATCAAAGTGTTAAATGAATTGAAATCAAAATAATTGGGACATGCATAATCGACGTTTTATATGGTTATATTAATCTAAGGATTAATATAAAGATACAAAACGATTAGAAGTAAAATTGGATGAAAGTTAATTTGACGAATTAATGTGATTAACCTAAATATTACATAAGTCGGTTATGTAATCAACCAATTAAATTTATTTAATTGAGTCTATGCATGTTTGGAGTTATGGACATATTTGGACCCTCTTTTAGTCTTTTGGTATTTTTGAAATAGGGCTTGTGGGTCCTGCCTTTCTACTATCTATTGTAATTTCTCCTCTCATCTGATTCCCTTCAATTCAATTGAAGTTTTCTTATAGTAGTATAGAAATTAATATGTAATTTCAAGGCGCCATGGAGAAGACGGAGGACCTAAAGAGAAATATGTAATAGTTAGTATTTCCTTAGGTTTGGCCTTTTATTCCGTCTTTGGCTCGACGGAATAATTTAGATGATATGTCCATAACGCCAATGTATGTGAATGTATGTATGTCTGATGTATGCTAAAGCAAATCAAGACTAAGTTAGATTATGAGACTTAAATAAAATCCCTCGTTAAAAAGTTAAGTAAATAAGCAAGTTATTAAAATCGGTTGCCCCTCCCTAATATTATAATTCAGCCGGCAGTACTGGGGGCCTTTGGGTTGTTGAGCAAACTCAAGCTCGGGGTCTTATGGTAACACCTGAATTATCGAAAGTTATTCTTTCATGAATATGGGGTAATACTTAAATTAGATTATGATAATTGGATGAGCAAACTCATGTTGTCATAAACTAATGGGCAATATGGTTGGGATTAATGTGAATAGCATATTAGTTACTAATGTGGTTAGTAACCCAATAACCTAGGAGTCACATTCAAGATGTGATTGATTACATGAATCTACCTAACAAATGAGACTAGCTTGTTGAGCAAACTCAAGGAGAAATCTCAGGAGTTAGGATCCTAGCTCACTAAAGGATTTGTGAAATTCTTCGAATTAATATGGAGGGCTATTAATTTGGCAAAATAGTGGGAGCAATCTGAAATAAATTAAAAGGCCTATAATTTTAGATTGTTATACTTTAAAGCAAATGAATGACATACGTTTACTCTTTCTCACTCTCAGTTTAATTAAACACTCTTAAAATCATGACTAACACCAATCTGCAAAATACATTTACCGATAACAAGTCGAATAGTTCAAACTTCACCGACTGGTATCGCAACCTCAAAATTGTTTTGAAGTTCGATAAAATAGGGTATGTATTTGATACATCGATACCCCCTATCCCTGAGATGATGCTCCCATCGAGGAAATCGATGCTTACCAGAAGCACAAGGCTGATGACGATCATGCCGGATGCATCATACTTGCATCGATGACATCGGAATTAAAAAGGCAACTATGCCTGTTCCATCATCATGCACCTAAAGGAACTGTTTGGGAAACAGACCAGGTGCGAAGGCTACGAGATATCCAACTTGCTATATCGTTGCAAGATGCAAGAGGGCACATCTGTAATGACACATTGTGTAAAGATGATTGGCTACATTACCAAACTTTCTAGTATTGGATTCGCGATGGATAACGAACTAAGTGTAGACTTAATTCTTCAATCCCTCCCAAAGAGTTATTCATAGTTCATAATGAACTATCAGATGAATGACTTGCAAACCTCTCTTAAAGAGCTTGCAAATATGCTCAAGTCAGTTGAGCCCAATATGAAGAAAGACAAGGCAATACCGGCTATTGTCATAGAGGGATCAAAGAAGAGGAAAGGGAATTCTCCCAATCCTAAACATCCCAAGAAAGGTAAGAAAGCCATGCCCACTAAAGTTAAGGGAAAGGAAGCGAAGAAGCCCAAAAGAAAGTGCCACTATTGTGGTGACGTGGGGCATTGGAAGAGAATTTGATCTTTGTACCGAGCTACCCTCCAGAAGGGAAAAGCTGGTACTCCAACATATGGTATGTTCTATAAAGAACAAACATTGCAATTTTTATAGAGATTCGATTTTCTATTTCTCAGAAATATCACAAAAATGGGATTTATGTGTTGATTTCTGTTTTCGCAATTGATACCAAAAGACATAAGCTAGATAATTCAACTTACTTGTGGCATTGTCATATAAACAAGAGACGCATGCTAAAGCTACATTCAGATGGGCTTATAGATCCAATTGATCCTGAATCATTGGAAATATGCGAATCATGTTTAAAAGGTAAAATGACAAAGACACCCTTTAGCAATAAAGGTGAGCGTGTATCAGACACTCTAGGACTCATTCATTCAGATGTATGTGGTCCTATGTCGGTCCAAGCAAGAGGAGGATTCAGATACTTCATAAGCTTCATAGATGACCATACTCGATATGGTTACATCTACTTGATGAGGCACAAATCAGAAGCTTTTGACAAGTTTCAAATGCTTCAAGAATGAAGTGGAAAATCAATTAGGAAAGAAAATAAAGACGCTTCGATCCGATCGAGGTGGCGAATATCTTTCTGATGATTTTCTGAATTATCTAACTGAATGTGGGATATGCTCACAATGGACACCTCCCTATACACCACAACACAATGGTGTATCCGAGAGGAGAAACTGTACCCTATTAGATATGGTACGATCCATGATGAGCATGGCCTTACTTCCAAAGACGTTCTGGGGCTATGCATTAGAAACTGCCCTCTTCACCCTAAACCGAGTACCAACTAAATCCGGTAGTTCCACACCATATGAATTGTTCGTTGGTAGGAAACCCGTGTTCTCGTTTATGCGAGTATGGGGTTGTTCAGCATATGTCAAACGCATTGCGTCCGAAAAACTAGATTCTAAATCTGATAAATGTTTCTTCATTGGATATCCCAGGGAAACCGTAGGCTATTACTTCTATCATCCAGATGATCAGAAAGTAATAGTATCCAAGAACGCAACCTTCTTAGAGAAAGAGTTTCTCGAAGAAACACAAAAGGGAAGTGTGATTGAACTCGACGAAGTTCAAGAGGAAGAAACACCGACTGAAACAACAGAGGCGGTTGAGGTACCCGAAGAAGTCCCATTAGATGAGACTCCAGTGGCACCTATTCGTAGATCACGAAGAGTTCGTGAACTCCCAGTTAGATATGGTTTTCTAGTGGGAGATGATAACGAGGTTCCCATATTAGAAGACGAACCCGAAAACTACGAAGAGGCTCTTACTAGTCCAGATTCTAAAGCATGGCTTGAGGCCATGGATTCTGAAATGGATTCCATGTATACTAACCAAGTGTGGACTTTGGTTGATCCACCCGAAGGGATAATTCCCATTGGGTGCAGGTGGATCTTCAAAAAGAAGACTGACATGGATGGAAAGGTTAGCACCTACAAGGCTAGGTTGGTAGCGAAAGGATATCGTCAAAAACAAGGTGTTGATTATGACGAAACCTTCTCTCATGTTGCTATGTCCAAATCAATCAGAATCATGCTTGCAATTGCCGCTCATTTTGATTATGAGATTTGGCAAATGGATGTGAAAACAGCTTTCCTAAATGGAAATCTGCTTGAGGATGTATACATGATGCAGCCTGAAGGTTTCATATCAAAGGATGCAAATAAAGTTTGCAAACTTCAGAGATCCATTTATGGACTCAAGCAAGCATCTAGAAGTTGGAACAAGCGTTTTGACGAAACCATAAAACAATTTGGTTTCGAACAAAATTGCGAAGAATCTTGCATTTACAAGAAAGCAAGTGGGAGATCTATAACATTTCTCATACTATATGTGGACGATATACTGTTAATGGGAAATGACATTGCTCTATTACAATCGGTGAAAGTATGGTTATCCGGTAACTTCTCAATGAAAGACCTTGGTGAAGCAGCCTATATACTTGGTATAAAGATCTACAGGGATAGATCACGTAGACTGCTTGGTCTTTCACAAGCTACATACATTGAAAAGGTGCTAAATCGGTTTAGCATGCTTGAATCGAAACGAGGTAACTTACCCATGGTACATGGAGTAAAGTTAAACAATCATCAATGTCCTAAAACTGATGATGACAAACGACGCATGGCTGTAGTCCCGTATGCCAGCGCGATCGGTTCGATTATGTATGCTATGCTATGCACTAGACCTGGCGTAGCGTTCACGTTATCTGTAACGAGTCGTTACAAAGGGAATTCGGGAGACGAGCATTGGATTGCCATCAAGAACATTCTTAAGTACTTGAGAAGGACTAAAGATATGTTCCTAGTGTACGGAGAAGGAGATCTGAAAATTGACGGATTTTCAGACGCTAGTCATCTCACAGATGAGAATGATTTTAAATCCCAATCAGGATACCTGTTTATCTTGAATGGGGGCGCGGTCAGTTGGAAAAGTTCCAAGCAGGGAAGCATAGCTTTCTCTACGACCGAGTCAGAGTACATCGCTGCTGCGGAAGCAACAAAGGAAGCAGTTTGGATTAGAAAGTTCATTACAGAACTAGGAGTGGTGCCTGACATTGTCAATCCCATTACTCTGTACTGTGATAACAATGGAGCCATTGCTCAAGCAAAGGAACCACGGTCTCATAATGCATCCAAGCACTACCTAAAGCGATACCACATCATAAGATGTGAGAATAGAAAGAGTACCTACAGAGGACAACGTTGCAGATCCGTTGACAAAGCCTTTAACCCAGAAAGTACATGATCGTCATTTAACTTCTACTGGGATAAGTTTTAGAAACAATTGGCTTTAGTCCAAGTAGGAGTATGTTGGGGTTTAGTGTCCTATAAACAATTGTTGCAGGATACAAACTTAATGTAAATGAATTGTTCTTTATATCATTTGTTTTAATGAGATATATGTTTTATAACTATATAAAGGCAATCCCTTTTAAGCACTAAATAAAGTCTAATAAAAGGAAATCCGTAAGTTTGTTTAAAGTGATTATAAAGTGTTCATACAAGCATGAAGTGAGACAAAACTTTATAATAAACTAATAAACTTAAAACCACCCCAAGTCAAGTGATATGTTTAGGATTGATATATCACTGTTGAGACTTGTATGTAACAATGTCTTCTGTCCGACAAAAAGCTGATCTCACAAGCTTTATATATATAGATATCTGGACAGTTACATAGATCCGATGAAACGTCGTTCATTAGGATTGGGGATCCGATTTGAGATAACAGGATGGGTAGATTCTTCCTTGTCACCTGTTCATCTCATTGGTATTAATAGGTATAACTAATCCTCAGACTCAAAGGAATGTTAATTGGTCATCCTGAATTACTGAATGTGAGACTTTGATCCTGTGGTCCCACGATCCTTAACAGAGATGACTCTGGGGTGTGAACTGCAAAGGTTGGGTGTCACAGGAGGTAATGTCAGGGTAGTTATACATTGGATTGAGCATTTATCACTCCTGATTAATGGTAGATACATCCAAGGATCGCTTGTGGAAGACTCGACTCTAAATCCTTGCAAGGTGATAGCTTAAGAGTAGAAATACAGATTTCACTTGACATCACCCATAGTCATAAGATTCAGTTCAAGGATGTAGTTGATAAAGGATCGAATTATACTGTAACTAATACGGAAGGGTTAACGACAGAATCAACCTGTCTTCTTAACGGACTCTGGGGGAATGATTACAGACTTGCCTATAACATACTCAGTACATCATTCCGTTATGCAAGGATTAAATATAATTCTTGAAAAAATTAATTTAATAGTTGCATACGGCCAGAAGTAGTAAGAACCTAATGGATCACACATAAGACTTGGAACCAAAAGAGAGATGGATGTAATTAATAGATGGAAGCCCAATTGAGCCCAGTAAGGCCCATTTAAACAAGGGGGGCGAAATTTATATATAATTAGTGAGTAATTATTTTAATTCTATTAATCCTAATTTGATTAGGAATATGAATTAAATTAATTAAGAGATAATTAAGTTAGGAGTTTTAATTAGATTAATATACTCCTATTATTATCCAATAAGGTTATTTATTATTATCCTAGATATATTAGATATATAGTGAGATAATAATTAGGAATTCTATTCCGAATTGAATTCCTATTAAGTAACCTAATCCTATCTAACTAGGGTTTAGATACAAGTGATTATATATACCCCTTGCTATTAGAATTTCGGCCAATGCTCCCTAACCAACCCTAGTGGATTTTCGAAATCCCCTATTAGAGAGAAAGAGAATTCAACTCCCCCAGTTTGAGGACAAGAATTCATACGGCTTCCGTCGATTGATTAAATTTCATTCATCTCCTTTTCTCTTTGATCTTGTGTTGGTTAATTAGAGGCAATCTATTTTGGTTGCATCTCATAAGGGTTGATTCTAACTTAATCTCACCGTGTTCACGAAAGAAGGAAAAACAAACAAAAGGGAGAAATTCGTTTTTCTTCGCCTACATCAGGTCAGTTCACTATTTCGCGGATTCCCGGAGATTGAACCATCGGATCGTCGCGATTTTTGGACAGTAGCTTCTAGACATATTCTTCCACGTTTCCACCGAAGGGATTGTCGTTCGGAGGTCTGGAAGGTCTGTTTCGGATAGGGGCAGATTGGTAAAACAGTTTACATCTGCTTTGAAGTTGTGGGCACTTCGTTTGCAACGGTAGATTGATCATCGAAAGGTATTTCTTCTTATCCCTCTTTATATGAAATAACGATTAACGGATCCTATGGTTAAAAGGAAGTAGGCTAAATTTTTTATATTTCCGCTGCTATACCTTAGCCTTATTTTCCTTCAATACGCGGGGCGTGGAACACCAAGTCAGAAATGATTGCTCAATCCGCAGGCACCACGTGGGATTTACCCACTGACACGCGGGGCATCCTACCTTACACGCGGGGCGTATGAGCAATGATAAGCTCAATCATAAATGTCAGACTGCATGGTCTTCCAAGTCAACTGCTTACACGCGGGGCGTCCCAACCTACACGCGGGGCGTATATGGGAAGTTCTTCAATCTAAAGTTCCAGGGACTCATATACGAGAGGCGTCCGCTAGGCCACGCAAGGTGTAAAAGACACATTTCGAGCCATTAAATCTCAGGAGCTCAACCACGCGGGGCGTACCCCAGTCTACGCGGGGCGTGGTTGAGACAACAAGATCTGAATTTGGTCCACATGCAGGAGATTTCTGACGGAATGGGTCAATACGCGGGGCGTACTCCACCATACGCGAGGTGTATCATGGGAAATCTGCAGAAAATCATGTTCCTCCATGCTTGCACCTTGTAAACTTACAATTTTACCCCTAGTTTGATGTGTATAAATAAGAGTGACTAGCACTCATTTAGACAGCTTTTGACATACAACTCTTGTTATAGATTAAGCTCTTGCTACTTAGTTTTAGATTTTATTTTTACATAGCAAATCTCTATCACCTTGAGAGCTTGTTCGTTGATTCCGGCATTCCGTCAAAGTTCCGTTCCATCTCCGTTCACCAAGCTCGAAAGCTCCACCTCCAAGTCCTAAGAGACGGCCTTGAGTCCGGTTAGCTAGTTCCGAGGGTGGATTCTTCCTTTTTCACTTGCTAATTAGCTTGTACTCTTCCTATGTACTAGGCTTGGTTGTATTCCATATTTACATTCTCCATATTTATAATTTATGATTCATAATCTCTTTTTCTATATATGTGTTAATGTTTGTTACTTGTTTTGATATTCGTAATTGATTATTGTGTAGGGGAACGCGATTTCCGACGCCATTCGGGCTATCTTTAGGGATTCATATAGGTGTTGCCTTACCGGAAGTGACGCTCCGGAAACCGTAGGAATTGACAAGCCACGGAACTTACGGGCCCTAATTTCTAATCCCAAGCATTAGACACGCCTTGACTAAGAACCACGTAGTCTAAGTACTTCGCGGGTCGGTCACACTACACGTCGTCATTGCAAGAGTAAATCATTAACCGTATATATATTGGGAGTTATTGTTTATCATATTTATAATTATCACCATCCGTATCATTTCGTAGAGTTTTTGTTATATAAATTTGTCTCACCCGTAGCTAGGAGTAGTTTGTAGTTGTTCCTCGAATCAACTCAAAGTATTCACCGCTTAGATAACGTATAAAACCGAGTCGTTTAATACTTGTAGTTATAAATCCCGTGGATTCGATACCCAGTCTTAACCGGATTATTACTTGATACAATGGGGTACACTTGCTCCTAAGTAGTAGCGTCTAGTAGAGATAGAGCATTTAGGAAGATCACATCCATAGTCGTAATACACTTATCATAATATATATTTCATAAGCTCTACCTAGCCGTTTACACATCAGCGGTTTATTATATTTCTTGATCTGAAGTGAACTGATGAACCAGATAAGTAAACTACTTATCAGGGTATGGCCATACACTTTTTCAGCTCCACTTATCAAGTGGCCCGGTGATATCGGCTCACCGTTGGGTGAGTGGTAATTCCTTCACTTCATCTATCCGTAACAACGTGTTCAACGATCCACCCAACATACCCATATTTGGCATCATGTTATGGACCTATTAGGCATATATCAAAGTGAACGGAATCTCACGTCATTTACTATAATGAAATAGATCTGGAAATAATAGAGTTCTACACCTAAAAAGATCAATGACATGTACACCATGAATCTTTCTAGAACAGATCGGTCCAATCTCACATTGAGCTACATCAATGTATACATGTATCCATATCTAACTATACATGTGTTGTAGCGGTGCTTCCTGTTGAAACACCTTTCCACATGATTTTGATTTGACAAAATTATTTAAGTTAATCCATGATTAAGGGGCAATTAAATTTAAGTGCTTTGGTTTAATTGTACTAATGTGTTTGTTCAATGTTGAGTATAATTTTAAGTGAACAGAAATAAAAAGTACGACAGAATGAAGTCAGCATGAGGCACAGAAGCTGAGTAAAACACGACTCAGCATAAAAGAAGAAAAGTCTTCTTCGGAACTAAAGCTTGCAGACGAAGCTCACCATGGAAGCTGAGTAGAATGCAACTCAGTATTGTCAATAACAAAGATCAAAGACAACGGCTATAAAAGTCAAGCTGAGTATTCATCAGGACAGCGCCAATGATCCGTTTGCTAAAAGACAAGATCCGACAGAGATCTGTGCCAATTCAGACGCTTTGGAATTACGTAAAGAGACAATTTCGAGACGCATGGGTCAACTGGCCGTTGGCTAAAAGACGAAACTGGCGCTAGAAGACGAACCTAGAGGAAGAAGACAAGCCTGACACCTACTAAATTCAGACGACAGGATTGGCCTGCTGTAGACACCAAGTCGGAGGACCTGTGACGAAAACCTGAAAACAAGACGGTTGAAGCGATTGATTCCGGAAGTTTCGGAAAAAATAAAATAAATAAGTTACAGTGGGTCACTGTTGTGATATGCGTAGTGCGAGTGCTTAGCGGCAGCCGACACGCGTCCAACCACGAATAGCACGCGCTTGACGTCCGAGCAATGCACGAGCTTGGCAACGCGGGGCGCGCGCTCGTCGACCACGGGGCGTGTGCGCCCGGCAGCGCGAAACACACGTTCGGCGGTCACAACGCGTGGGCGCCCGACGGCGCGGAACGCAAGCCCGGCGGTCACGACAAGTGGACGCCCGACGGCGCGGAACATGAGCTCGACGGCCGCGGGGCATGCACGCCCGACGGTGCGAGACGCGCCCCGGCGGCCGTTGGGCGAGCGTCCAACCGCGTCGGGCGGACGCCCAATGACAGTTGGGCGCTCGCCCAACGCTGTTGGGCGACCGCCCAACAATCGTTGGGCGATCGCCCAACGCGAGGTTGGGCGGCCGCCCAACAATGTTGGGCGGTAGCCCAACGCGAGGTTGGGCGGCCGCCCAACATGCTTTGGGCGGCCGCCCAACCCTTTGGGCGACGCCCGATTTTACTCGGGCGTCGCCCATTGGTCCGGGGACCCGTTTGCCTATAAAAGGCACGGATCCCCATGCATTTGAAGGAGAGAGAATTTTGGAGCCTTTCTCACTCTAAACATTTTTAGAGAGAGAAAGTGATTTTTTTTGAGAAAAATATTTTTTTTCTCAAAAATTCCGAATTTCCCAAAGTTAAATTTTTACTAAAAAAACACAAAAAACCGGAAAATCACGACTCGTGGAATCAATCGGCTTCGACTGTCAGATACCGAACTTGAGGTATTATCCGAGGACTAGACTCGTTTTATTTTATTTAATTTATTTCTTTTCCTTTATTTATTTTTATGTTATAATTTTATTTCTTTTGTCATTTATTTATTTATCACGTTTTATTTAATTTTTCGTATTTATTTAATTCCCGTCTCGTGTTGAATAAAATTCGGTTTTGCTTTAAAATAAAAAACCTCGTTTTGATATCCCAATACGAACCGTGATCCGATAAAAAGATAGTTCGGGTGTTAGAAACGTTGTAATTATAAGTTTTAATTTAAAAGAATTTCCGAATAATGTTTTAAAATAAAAACGTTGTTTTAGGAATTTCCGTTATTGACTGTGATCCATTTTTGGTGGTTCGGAAATCCAAAACGATTGAATTAGACTTAATTTAAAGCTTTTGAATAAATCTGGAAACAATTGGAGTGCTGCTGTAATTTTCCGTTTCTGTCACTAATTGCTGTTTACAGACGGATTTTTCGTCGGTAAAACTGCCAAAACGTAAAAAATGCCATTTCAGTCCATTTTTCTTAACTTTTAAGCTTTTAATCCTTAATATATATATATGTATAGTTATGTAATATATATTTTCAAACCATTTTAGATATTTAGTGTATATAATTATTTAGGATGTTTGTATATCATTTTTTATTCAATTTTTTAAGCATAGGTATATGTATATATATATTCTCCTTTTTTATTCATTTGAGTTATATTAGATTCTATTTTAAAAGGTTATTTATTTGGGCATTTTGGGAACTAATTAGTAAGTATTAGTATATGGATATATGTTATTTTTGGTATTTAAAACTATATTAGTTATGTATATATATAGTTTTGGGATATTTGGGTTATGTTATTGTTTATTATATGAAACTACTTTGGATAAATGTTATTTTCTTATCTAATGAGATTTATTTACTATTTCCACCTCTTTAAAGTATAAATGTATTATATCTAGTATTTTCATATATGTATTATATAGTTTCTTTTTATTAACTTTTATTTTCATATTCTCTTTTTGATTTGAATGTATATATATATGCTTAAATTATTTTCTTTATTCTTTTGGACCATTTATGGGTCCATGTTTCAAATGGGTTTTATTTGGGAGTGAATCTTGGTTTAAATGGGTTTATTATTGTAATTATAATAGGTAAAGAGTCCATTAAATAAAAGGAGAAAATAAATCACAAAAAAAGAGTTTTCAATTTAATTATTTAAACTAATGAATTTTTAGAGGTTCCTAATGTAAATAAATATAGTTGTTTTGTTAATATTTCAAATCGTTTTCAAAACACCACGTTTTAAAACCTTAATCCGTTCCAAAGGCGGATTAAGTGAACCTTGTAATTAAAATTATTTTCATTGTGAATAATCGAATATTTTGAACCATTTTCTCAAAAGAATTTGTACAAAATAAAATGGACTTGTATGTTTAACCACGTTTTCTTACTAAAGGTTTTTATCTCAAACGTTTTCAAACACTTGAGTCGTTCCAACGGCGATTCGAGTAAACTTCACCAATCGGGGTTTTAAAACGCACCTAAATCGTTCCAACGGCGATTAAGGTGCGAACCACGTAAATAAACTCGTTTTGGGGGGAAATAAGTTAGCATAGAATAAACACACAGCATGACATTTAATTAAAGTTGTAAATAAATCACTTCTTTCTTCCCCCTTCTCTGTGTATGTATAATATAAATGGGTGATTCTTTACTAATGTGGCTTTTCAATAATATATGCTCAAAACGGTTTCCAAAAAGAGAAAGAAAAGGTTTCAATTGAATTTTAAACTTAAAGAAGTATACGATTAGTCCGTTATCGCCTAACATGCTGAGTAGGAGGCAGGTGGTTCATAACGGGGCGATGTCGGGGTGCCTAGTAGCCTTTCTCCGGAAAGGAGCTAGCCTTCTCGGCTCGTACCTAAGTTTCCCGAACCCACACCGGTCTCCCGCAAGGGATCGGTGTTCATTTTCCCATTCGTGTGTGGCGACTCTTCCATATCTCCGAGCTCCGGTCCTGCCGAGCAGCTTGATTCCACGATTGGTTGCTTTCGGTGCTAATCACCGCTTACGTCGCCATGAGGTGTCCACCCCCCGGTCCGCCCGGGAGATTAGGCCGCGGCATCTCGTCTAACAAGTGGCGACTCTGCTGGGGAAGCGAAAAATTTGATTCTGGAAGGCGTGTATTAAGCCCTTAACGGGGACGGATCGTTTTACTTCTTTTCGTATGCATTCATGTGCATTATTGCAAACCCTTTGGGTAATTTCCGCAAAACCTCTAGCGAGAGTCCATTCGTCGCTCGAAAGAGGCTAGTGTAAGTTCCCCCTTACAGTAAGGCGCCAAAGGGTCCCCATCCATTCGTTAGGGGCGAATTTGTGCGGTCCTGTGAGGTCCCGCGGTCAGCCGTGTCAGCATATAGTAGCCTTAGAAGTTTCCATAGGATTACCCGTTACTATTTTTGATATGATAAATGAATCAATTCGTGTTTTCAAACCGCCACGATACGTGTCTAATCCTAAAGTAGGTAAAGAAAATGAGACGATGTGTTAATATATACTCGTGAATCGACATACTAATTACCCTAAAACATCGAAACAATTTGAACTAAAGACGACTTAGTCATCTCATATGAATGAACATGTGCGACCCGCCTTGTCCCTTTCGGTGTCCCGACGAAGGCACATGTCCAGGAAATGTGTTATGACGTAAGCACGTATTAGTATGAATCGGTTCGGTGTTAAGGATAGTTACATTTCGATACAAAAGACTATATTAACAGTAGCCGTTATTCACATTCTTTAGATAAATTGGGATAAAACGAGATCACGACGAAACGAAAACGAAGAACATTTCTGTCTTGAACGATCCTGTCGTAACGCGAAAAGTTTCGCACAAGTAGCCCGTCCCTTCCGAATAAAAGACGAGCTTTTACGTTATGCCTCGTGTCGTTCTTAAGAGAAATGGATGTGTCCGCAAAGGTGACTAAGAAAATAAAAGAAAAGAAAAAAAACTAAACGACCAAAATCATTCCGAGTCTACGATATATTTCAATCCCGAGAGTAGTTAAAGAAAATAAACCAATGCCGTTGAATACGTGTCTCGAACAAGTATATACCCCGTTTAAAACTTTGAAGCCGAATTAAGCCAAACCATATAATTGCGCCATATGGACGAGACTGCGGGTTTTGACTAACGACTCGATCATTTCAACCGTTACCAAAACTGCAAGAAATATGGCCCGATATACGTGTTTGCTTAATTCGCGCCTAAAGGAAAGAGAACGGTGATATCCTCGCCTTGAATAAACATGCGATTCAAGTAAACGTTGATTTTCTATAACCACACTAAGGTGATATATCCCGTAGATCGGAAAGAATAAGAGATTGTTGTTAGCCGAAAGAGTACCGTGCGCTCAAATAAGACTCGCCGTCTTTTCGTGTAGCAAAATGAGCAAACGAATCCTCAACGCTAAGAACAAACACATTACGCGATGAGTCCGTTCCCTAAAATAAAATCCAAAAGTGATTCCATCACTAAATAAACGCATGGTTACGTCTCTCGATAGATCCAAAAAGATCCCGTTGTAATCCAAAAATCGAGACACGAATCCACGTGAATAAAAAGGGAACGAGTCATTTGCAATAACAAACGATTGGAATAGAAGAATAACTCGTACCACGTTTAAAAAACGAGATGTGCTCAAAGGGAGTCAAAACCCGAATTAATGCGTCTCGCGAAAGGACAAAAGACGAGTTATTCTGAAAGGACAATCCAACTTGGTCGATTTCTTAGTCACTGAACGTGGATACGTCAAAAACGAACTGTATTGTCTGATGGGTGATTTACTTTTCCACAATAATCGACGGCGTCATGCGTCCCCTGGACCGCAATGTGAGCCAAAAAACCAAAATCCTAAGAAAGAGACCTGGACCGACGAGTGTGTGGAGGAATAAGGGTGGAAGAGAGATGTTGTGATACGTGTAAATAGAACTAACGTTTGTTCTTCTTATCTTATAATCGTAAATAAATAAACGCACACACCACGAATCATGCATATAAAATCATGCATACATACTAATGGATACCGTTCGCGCAGACGTTATCATTAAGCGATTGTGGTACCGAGAGAGCAGTCGGCTAGTTAGGCAGTTTGACCAGTTACAAATTGACAGTTTTGAATCAGCAGTTGTGGCTTCGGAATCATCTTCGTCCGAGTATACTCAGTCTTCAGCCAGTATGTCTGCGACCGACGAAAAAGTGGCCGGATTGGAAAACTCTGTGAACAACATTAATGAGCAGTTAGCGGTGATAGCGGCCCAGTTAGCTAAACTGGCCATGAGAGATGATAAAAATGGCAGTAAACACGCTGAGAATGAGGTGAACGATGGCCCTTGCTTTGGGAATGAGGAGGATTATCAGGATTATATCTGAAAACAGCTGGAAAAGGAGAAAGCTAAGGAAGAGGAGTGGAAGCAACACATCACACAGGAAGTGCAGGACTTGCGTGGAGGAAGTTCCGGAAGTCAAGACTTCTATAACTTGAAGAATTGTTTATCGGCAACGGCTTTGCCTTTGAAATTCCGGCTCCCTGACATGAAAAAGTTCGATGGAACTGGGGATCCCACTGCTCACATGAATCAATATGTTGCTGTCATAAAGCACACGATCTTGACGGAGGATCAGGTCCTAGGGCTGTTTAACACCTACCTAGAGGGGGCTGCCCTCACATGGTTTCATGCGTTACCAATGGTGACAAAGAAGGATTGGAAGGAATTAGCGAAGTCATTCATCGCTCAGTATAGCTTTAACACCATGCTGGAGGTCACTTTGAAAGAGTTAGAGAGCACTAAGCAACAGGCTGGGGAATCCTTTTCCGATTTTGTGAAAAGATGGAGGGCTAAGGCCGCAGTGATGAAACAAAAGCTGCTCAAGCAGGATCAGATCCGAATGGTGGTTGGCAACACGTTGCCGTATATCAAAAATGAGTTGCGGTATATGCCATTTACGGATTTCAATCAAATGTATAGTTGTGCCTTGACTGTTGAAGGGGATGGAGAGCCGAAGAAAGCTTATACCAAGTGGACGAAGTCTGGATATAGTGCCGGAGGGCCTAGCGCGAGTACGGAATCCGCAGCAGTGAAAGTGGTTGATCTTAGTGCTATTGAAAAGAGGCGGCTCGCCAAGTTCGATCAGACCTACGCGAAAGTTTTCGAGCGTCTGCAGAAAAAGGGATTGTTGAAAGCCCTTACCCCGTATAACAAAGCTCAACCTACTCCGTAGATACAGGCTAGAGGGTATTGTGAATTCCATAGCAGTTATGGGCATACAATTGAGAATTGTGAGAGGCTGAAACATGAAATCCAAGATTTAATTGAGGAGAAGAAGATAGCTGATCCTTCGTCAGCGAACCCTTCCGTTAGGCGCAATCCATTGCCTAATCATAGAATGAGTACGATCAGAGTCGGTTTGACAGAAACTGTAGTGATGGAATCCTTCGAGGAGAACATAGAGAAGTTGTTGGACTCCGACGAAAAGAGCAATGTGGGAAATGGTCTATATGTGTCCTTCCTTGGCGAG
Organism: Euphorbia lathyris; assembly: GCF_963576675.1. NCBI lineage: Eukaryota > Viridiplantae > Streptophyta > Magnoliopsida > Malpighiales > Euphorbiaceae > Euphorbia > Euphorbia lathyris. Next base: position 17,647,388 of record NC_088910.1, on the reverse strand, counting down.
GAACAGGAGAATGAACTAATGGATGAAGGGTTGGACGGTGGAGCACCGTATGATGAAGATAGTGCCAAAGAGACCGGAGAAGGGTCGTCTCGAACTATTGTGCCGGAATTGGGTCTGTTTAGCGGTGGAGGAGATCCCGAGGTGCACTTGTGTGAATATATGCGCGACATGTTTGTTGAATCCTTCGGGGTGGATGAGATTGCTCAGTGGTTTCACCATTCGCTGGTAGGCGAGCCTTTGGAATGGTTTCACTCATTACCCGACTCTTGCAAGCATGATTGGGATCAATTATCAGATTTATTCTTAGAAAAGTACCAAAGAGCCGAGGACAGGGCCGCAGAGCGCTTCACAATGCAGATTGGACCTATCAAGCGTCCGCTACCGAGGGTTAGCAAATATAATGGCAACAAGGACCCTATGGAGCACCTTCACTTCTACTTATCGGCTATGGCACCCTTGGGTTTTAAAGAGGAAGAGATCACTAGCTTGTTTTGCAATTCATTGATGGGTGAACCGTTAATGTGGTACATGTCGTTGCCGATGTATGTTAAGACCGATTGGGCGGCAATGACGAAAAAATTTATCAAGGAGTATACAGTATGGATGCTGACGGAGTAAACCCCTGATTCCTCGTCTTACCAAACGCCTGATGCGGTGTTAGCGATGCCTAGGTATGGTGGATACCAGGATCCTGTTGAGCACGCGAGGTTATTCCGCAATCATATGTATGACGCCGGATTTCCGCAATGTGAGTTGCATGAACATTTTTCGGAAACCTTGATGAGTGAAGCCTTATTATGGCATCAAGGTATATCAGAGGAAGAAATGGGTCATTGGGTACCGCTTAGAAGTGCTTTTGTGGCGAGATATGAGATGTATGTTCCCTGGACGGGATCCCTGGACGATTTGGATAGGATTAGGCAATTTCCCGAGGAACAGTTTGTGGATTATGCTAGAAGGTGGAGGCACCGTTATGAGCAGTGTCATGAAACAATGAGCGATAAGGCGCAGCTTATGTGCATACAACGAGGTGCTATTCCGTTGGCCGCCAAAAGGATGAGCAGAGTGTCCCTCCGGGATTACGATGAGTTGATAGGTGGGGCCTTGTATGGATCGGCGGATCCCTTTTACTTGAATCCGAAGGTTCCTCACGTCATGGATTTAATGGTTGTGGACATTTGGGAGAGTTCTTCGGACGAGGAAGATGCCAATCGGAGAGTTCCTATTAACATTTGGGACGAATCGGATGATGAGCCGGAAATTGCGGTAATGACGAGATCAGGCCGTGTGGCCGAGGGGAAGGCACCTATGATAGAAACCGATATTGGAGAAGGGTCGGCTCCTAAGCCCGATGACCAAGTTCTTGAGCAGTTGAAGAAGACGCAAGCCAAGTCCACAGTCTGGGAAGTCTTATGCCATTCTAAGTACCATCGTGAGAACCTGATGAAAGAGTTGCAGAATCTGGTTATTTCCACCGATACTGAGCCGGCAGCGCTAGTGGGAGCAATTATGGCCCGAAAGAAGGCTGAAATCACATTTACTGACGAGGATCTCCCAAAAGAGGGGAAGGCTCACAATAAGCCTTTGTACATCCGAGCGGAAATCAACGGAAAGAAGACTAGCTGTGTGATGGTCGATGATGGATCGGCCATTAATGTTTGCCCGTTGAAACTCTTATCGAAGTTGGGAGTGGAGAGAGGAGACTTGACAGCCTCTGAAACTGTGATTAGAGCATATGACGATAGCCGTAGGCACATTGAAGGAGTCTTCAAGGCCAAGTTGAAAGTGGGGCCGCATGAAAAAGAAACTGAGTTCACGGTGCTGGATATCCCGGTAACCTTTGCTGTATTATTGGGACGCCCTTGGTTCCATAAGTTGGGAGGTGTGCCCTCCACGCTCCACCAAATTATTAAATTCCCCTTCGGGGAGGAGATAGTGACAATTAGAGCTGAGAAATTAAGCTCGGTGGCAGCATTGGGAATTGAGCCTCAACTTTTCTCCGGATTCCAAGTCTCCGGGATTTATGAGTCCAGCATGACCACCGATGTGGTGAAGATGACGAAGGGAGGTTTCATCCCGGGAATGGGCTTAGGAGCACACCATCAGGGGTTGCCAGAATTTCCGGACTTTAAGAGTCAGAAAACCCGGAGGGGTTTGGGATATGAGCAGAGAGGTCCGTCCAACGTAAGTGGTGAAGGAAAAGTGGGCCTAAGGAAGTACTTCGTGAACGAGGGGCATGGAAAGGCGTATTCAGGGACCCCCGAGGCATGGACTAGCACAGAAGGAAAGATTCTTCCGGGGTTCGAAATCTTCAATGATGTTGCCGACTGGGGCAAAGGAAAAGCGAGCTGCTTTGTCGAGGAGATTATGATGCTGGATTTGAATGCCGAGGAGCAAGTCATCACCGTTGAAGCAACTGCAGGAGCGGGAGATGAGCCTAGTACCTCCAAAATTCATGAGAAGTCCGAAGACCCTGATGATGAAAATTGTATTACTGCTTTGTTTGAATCAGATGATGTAATCACCCATGCTATCAATGAAATGAATTCTGATTTTGCTTACTTGCTTGATGTCGATCATGATCATTCCATGCATTCTCATTCATATAACATGCCTACATTTGAAATCAATGCAATAGAAATGTCAACTTTCAATCTTGGTACGGATGAAAATCCTAAACTTATACAAATTGCTCAAGAATTAACTATTGAAGAGAGAAAAGAATTCGAGAGAATAATTAAAAAATACGAAATTGTATTCGCATGGACATACGAAGACATGCCTGGAATTGATCGATCTATCGTAACTCACCGCATTCCAACTTACCCTGAAGCAAAGCCCGTAAAGCAGAAGCTCCGACGTATGAGACCAGAATGGGCAGATAAGATCAGAGAGGAGGTGAAGAAGCAGTTAGAAGCAGGATTCATCGAAGTGATCGACTATCCCCCTTGGGTCGCAAATGTGGTGCCAATCGCAAAAAAGGACGGCAAAGTAAGGATGTGCGTTGATTACAGAGATCTTAACAAGGCATGCCCCAAGGATGAGTTCGCATTGCCTCATATCGACGTATTGATCGACAGTGCAGCGTCAAGCGTCTTACACACGAATGTGGATGGTTTCATGGGCTACATGCAAGTTCAGATGGCCGAAAAGCACAAAGCAAAAACCTCGTTCACAACCGAGTGGGGGACGTACTGTTACAGAGTAATGCCGTTTGGTTTGAAAAATGCCGGGGCAACTTACCAGCGAATGGCCACAGCACTGTTCCATGATATGATACACAAAGAGGTAGAAGTCTACGTGGACGATATGATGGTCAAATCAGAGACAAGAGAAGGGCATTTTGCCGCGCTCGAGAAGTTTTTGGCCCGAATTGCAGAATTCAAGCTAAGGTTAAACCCGAAGAAGTGCTTTTTCTGCGTTTCGTCGGGGAAAATCTTAGGCTATGTAATCGGAAATAAGGGAATCGAGGTGGATCCTGATAAAGTGAAGGCTATACAGGAGATGCCGGTGCCGAGAAATGAGAAGGAAGTGAGAGGGTTTCTGGGGCAGGTTCAGTATATCAGTCGGTTCATAGCGAGACTCACCGCAATCTGCGAGCCAATCTTTAAGTTGCTAGGGAAAGACCAACCCGCTACTTGGAATGATAAGTGTCAGCAGGCCTTAGACAAGGTCCGAGATTACTTGTCTAATCCGCCAATTCTGAGACCGCCTAAACTGGGAAAACCGATGCTCCTCTATATGGCAATCGAAGAGCGATCTATTGGGGCAATGCTGGCCCAAGAGGGAGACACTGGTGTTGAGCACGCGGTGTATTATCTGAGTAAGAAGTTCTTGGAGTACGAGCTTAGGTACAACATGATCGAAAAGACGTGCGTAGCAGTAGTATGGCTAACAAAGAAACTACGGCACTATTTTCAATCGTATAAAGTGATCATTATTTCTCGGATGGACCCCGTGAAGTATCTATACCGAACTCCATCCTTAACGGGGAAGTTAGCCAGATGGTTGTTGCTTTTGTCCGAGTTTGACATTGAATATGTGACAAAGAAGGTTATCAAAGGGAGGGCCGTGGCAGAATTTCTGGCCAACCAACCCCTGAATGCAGAGGAAGAAGAGATAAGCTATGATTTCCCCGATGAGCACTTGAACGCAATCGAAGTTATACCGTGGAAAATGTTCTTCGACGGAGCAGTTAATTCGAATGGAGCCGGAGTAGGAGTACTACTTACCTCACCGGAAGGAGAAAGGATCCCGATGGCCAAGAAGTTATCCTTCCCTCTCACCAATAATATGGCCGAATATGAAGCGTGCATTTATGGTTTAGAGTCATTAGCGGCACTGGGAGCGTCATATGTCGAAATTTGGGGTGACTCAAAGTTGATCATCGAACATGCACAAGAAAACTGGGAGGTAAGAGAAGAAAGACTACGTCCGTACCTCGATCAGCTAGAAGGGTTGGCACAAAGATTCAAAGAATGCCGTTTCTATCATATTCCTCGAGCACAGAACCAGGCGGCGGATGCCTTGACCACTTTGGTGTCAGTTTGGGACAATCCCCGGAACCTTGCTTCGAAACCGTTGGTATTGAGAAGATCTCACAAACCATGCTACGAGGACGTAATGCTATTAGGGACAGATGAAAAACCGTGGTATTTCGATATCGTGAACTTCATGAAAGATGGAACATATCCGGCAGAGTCAGAATCGAGGGATCAAGCTGTGATTAGAAGGTTAGCCCGACAGTTCGTCATCCATAACGATTTGCTTTACAAAAGGCACATTGACGGATTACAATTAAGATGCTTGGATGCGGGAGAAGCCCGCGAGGCAATGGAATCAGTACATTCAGGAATTTGTGGAGCCCATATGGGGGGAGCAGTACTAGCTAAGAAAATTATTAGGCAAGGCTTCTATTGGCTCACCATGGAAAAAGATTGTAACGAGTATGCAAAGAAATGCCATGATTGTCAAATCCATGGCGATTGCAGTCATCTTCCGGCCAAGGAACTACATGTGCTAGCACCTATTTGGCCATTCGCTGCTTGGGCATTGACATCATCGGCGAAGTAAGGCCTAACGCTTCAAATGGACATAAGTTTATTGCTGTCGCCATCGATTATTTCACCAAGTGGGTAGAAGCGGAGTCGTTTAGCAAACTGGGATCCAAGCAGATGAGAAAGTTCATTGAAAAACACTTGATCACCAGGTTTGGAGTGCCTCATCACATGATTACGGATAACGGGGTCCAGTTTCAGGGGGAAGTAAGGAATCTTTTCCGAGAATATGGCATTGAACATCACAGATCTTCTCCGTACCGTCCACAAGCTAATGGGGCAGTAGAAGCAGCTAATAAGAACCTTAAAAGGATTCTCGTAAAGACGGTGGAATCACATCGGAACTGGCATGAGCACCTCCCACTCGCGTTGTGGGCTTATCGCACGACAGTCAGAACCTCGACTGGGGCAACGCCATTCTCTTGGGTATACGGAACAGAAGCAGTCCTGCCGATTGAGATCGAAAAGCGATCGTTGAGAATCGCAGTGGAAGCAGAAATCCCCGAGACGGAATGGGTGAAGAGGCGATGTGAGCAGTTGGCTCTAGTTGACGAGAAAAGGATGGAAGCCCTTTACCACGTACAGTTATATCAAAGAAGGATGGCTCGGGCTTTCAATAAAAAAGTCAAGACCAGCCCTATCGAAGAAGGAGATTTGGTGCTGAAACAGATCCGTGTGACGCACACCGACCCAAGGGGGAAGTTTAGGCCTAACTGGGAAGGGCCATTCGTCGTGAAGAAGATACTAAGCAAAGGAGCGGTGAAGTTAACTACAATGGACGGCATGGAATTCTCCGAACCTACCAACCTGGATAGGCTTAAGAAATACTTTTCGTAAAAAAAAAAAAAAGAAAAGAAAAATTCCCGATAGGTTGAAAACCCGCAAAGGGCGACCTATGCAATAATAAGGGAAATCCCAATGGGTGAAAACCCGAAAGGGCACTCATTTAAAAATTCCGGGATAGTAAAAGGAGAGGAGAAAAATCACCGGGATCCGAAAACCGAAAGGCGGGTCCTGGTAACAATAGTTATGACTTGAGCAATTACAAAAACAATGTATAAGAGACTAAGTATTTCTGTTGTTTGTAAATAAATAAAGGCATGAATATATTTGACGAGAATGATTGGAATCATCATAATCTACTGAATGCATGGTAATATGAATCACGAGTTATACATTTCCTATCCTACTTTTCACAAAAAGCCTACCTACTATCCACCCCACTCCCTATACATCAGCTATACAGCGGGGAAACTCCAATAAAAGCTACAAAGCAATAATGAAAGCTACGAAGCAATACATGACGAGCCTAATACGGAGGGAAATCCCAATAGTCCTTAAAATCTCTCAAGTGTGATGCCCGCTCCGCAGATAGTGCCTCCTCGGCAGCTCGCGCTCGCTCATCAGCAACTCGTGCTCTCTCATCGGTGACCCGTGCTCTCTCCTCGGCAACGAAGGCGTCCGATCGACTCATCGCGCGCTCTCTCCTCAACAGCAAGGCGACCCTCAGTCTCCCGTCGCATCATCCCTGACCAGTGGTCATTTCTCTCCTGATACACCTGACCGACCCTGGCGTCGGCCTCCCGCACCAACTCGCTCTGCCTCCGCTCGTGGGCATGCAGATCGCTCTAAAGCAAAAGAAAGGAAAAACAGATAAAAATGAGAAGCAGCATAGGCACGAACATAAATCATACATACATGCATACATTCCACTACACTAAAGTAAAATAATGATACATACCAGGTGATCGGTGCAGCGCAAGCTGAGGCGATCTCGGAGATAACCAGACAGCCCCACGTAATCCGTGCAGGTCTCCCTCATAGTCAGAGAAGCATCTGAGGGATCAAAGGGGACCCTCGAGGTGAAGATAGGAGGAGCTGTCTCAAATCCCGCATAAGCTGCCCCGAACTCGTCATAACAAATCGTGGCAAAATCTCGCCCGTAGTCTGGTAGGGGCACACCTAGGGATGAGCTCTCTAGTCGGGCAGCGTGGGAGGACTCACCGACATAGTAAGGCTGCTCGCACACGGGTGTCTGATCTCGAGTGCCGTCAAAGAAATCAGATAAATGGGCACTCCTCCAGGATCCCTCCTGCAAAAAAAAAACACACAATAAATACCGCTAACCATCTCATGAATAAAGGGTAGAAAAGCGGAACCACTCACCGGGACCTCCTCCTGACCAAAGACTGCTGCAACAGCCTCCCTCGAAAATACATCTGCCACCGGATCCACCTCCATCGCTGCCGCCGGGGCATCCCTCGCGCTCAGCAGAGTAGACAAGTAAAGCTCATGGCCCCCGGCGTGAACCCACACCGCTCTACCAACGAATCGACGAGACCAGTCCCGACGAACGACCGATAGGGGCATGGTCCGCACCGCAAACATAGAGACGGGGATCTCACCCGGTGTCCAATGTGCGTCATTAACTCCGGTGATGCCTCGGTCCCCCAAATACCACGCCCGCACGCAGGGGCCGGTGAGCACACACTGCTGCTCCTGGATCATAGATACATACGTATAATCGGGACCGAAGTCGAGGTCGTCCCACCTGAACTTAATCTAAAAAATGCACAAAGAGAAAGTCAGAAAGACTCAAACAAAAATCTAGCACGACTAGGCAAAATCTACCTGTCTGAGGGTCAGCGAGTCTATCCAATCTAGAAGTCACGACACCGTCCGTGTCCTCTCGGCACCCAAGTCGAAATCTCTCCACCGGGTCATGAGAGGCGGCCTCGGTACTCTCGGTCGAGGTCGAGACCGGCTGGGAAGGATGTGCCTCTCATACGCCCACACATGCGGTAAAAACAAGGACTAGGAGGGTGAAAGACGCAAAGAAGATAAGACGGGCAAGTCAAAAAGGCGTCGCGTACCAGCAAAGCGAAGGTGTAACCACCAAAATCCTTGCGCTTCCGGCAAGTCAGATCCAAAAACTTGTAGAGAAAGGCTAAGCCTGCCCCCGCCCAATCATAGGAAGCCGCCGCATCCAGATCGCTGAGTGCCTGAATGAGACCCGCGTGTACCTTCCCGCCCTTCGTGCGGAAAATCGTCTCACTCAGAGTATATACCAAGAAACTACGAACCGCCAAGTCGGTATCGTCAGTCTCGCAAAAATCTCGCCGACTCAAAAGGCTCGCGGTGGAAATAAACTTCGCCGGAGTAGATTTGGCGCATGGGCGAACTCCCGGTCCAATCAAAGCAGCGAGCCTAGCGAGGTCGACCCGCGGTCGCATCATGTCGAAATGAAGAGGAACGGGAGTGCTACTCCCTCGCAATCCTGTCAACAGTGAAAAATCTCTGGGCGAGATGGTCATCTCCCCGAAAGAAAGGTGGAAAGTGTGGGTCGAGTCAACCCACCGCTCACATAAGGTGCGTAGGCCAAAACGGTCACATACCCCGTTGGTACGGGGCAACGCTGCAATGAAAGGCTCAAAGCCCAACTCGCGCACGCGGGCTCTCGCCGCGGCACCCAGCCTAGCATACCACGAGTGAATCTCGGCGGTGGTCCTAAAAATCTCAATAAACTAGAAAGAACAAGACAAGAAAATTTAAATACAGTTCCTAAAGCATGCAATTAATGAAGACACATTAAGACTAGGCATTCTTTCATTATCTAACCTAGAGACATCCGGTCAGTTAGGACCAACTTTCTGTAAAAATCTCTCCTTTAGGGTCGTCCATGTAAGGTTTAGTCAATTCTTTAACCCACTCTCGTCTGCATAGACGAGGGGCATAGATTAGGTTTACACTCACATGCATTAGTTAAGTTTGCACTATTCACGTTTTTACTATTCACGTGCATTAGTTAAGTTTTTCACTATTCACGTTTTTACTATTCACGCACACTATTCACGTTTTACTATTCACGTGCATTAGTTAAGTTTTACTATCCACGCGCATGAGTTAAGTTTTCACTATTCACATGCATTAGTTTAGTTTTTACTATTCACGTACACTATTCACGTTTTTACTATTCACGTGCACTATGCACGTTTTTACTATCCACGTTGTTTTTACTGTTAGCATGCATAAATTCGTAGTGTCGTTATTCACATGCATATAGCGCGCATTCTCACACAGAAATAAACAAGTGTTACTTGTAAGTGAAGAAATTCATGTTTTCTAGCTAAAGTCCTCTAAGGCAATCTAGAGGTTAGCATGCAAATCATGTTCGGATAGGAATGCTAAAGCCTAGAGTTTGAATCAAATAAAAGTGAGAAATTACTTACCTCGTTGCAGCGTGTCCGGCTCAGATGCGTTGTAGGGTCGTGGAAGGGATCCACTCTATCTAGGTTTACGTAAACCTCGTCCATGCCTCTAGTGCCATCCCATTCATCTAAATCCATCCCGAGAATAATCCAAAATCAAAGTCTAGAGAGAGAAAGAAGAGAGAGAAGGTGTGGGGTTGAAATGAAACCCCACCACCTTATACAGTAAGAGGGAATGACATTCCCGTAAATAGTGAAAAAGGTACGATTTGACATAAAGGTAAAAAGTAAATAATTAATTACTAGACGCACAGACCTCCGATTCGCAGTCCGTTTCAGCCTGCATTTCTCCCAGACAGCAGCCAATATTGTCAAGATATGAACTCCAGACAACAGTCAATTTTTACAGAACAGTGACACCAGTCAAAATACAGACGACAGTCAACAGAAAAACAATCATTAGTCTATATCAGTCCAGACCAAAACACGTTCCCATTAAACCTCCAGGACACTAGCTCCAGTGAGAAAATACAGACAACGGTGTTTTAAAAGAATTCAGAATCGTTAGAAAGAACCTTTTTGCCCTTGAGCCACCTTACCTACGGTTCACGACCAAAGTAGCTTTTTAGCCATCTTACCTACGGTTCACGACCGAGGTAGCTTTTTAGCCATCTTACCTACGGTTCACGATCGAGGTAGCTTTTTAGCCATCTTACCTACGGTTCACGACCGAGGTAGCTTCTTAGCCATCTTACCTACGGTTCACGACCGAAGTAGCTTCTTAGCCATCTTACCTACGGTTCACGATCGAGGTAGCTTTTTAGCCATCTTACCTACGGTTCACGACCGAGGTAGCTTTTTAGCCATCTTACCTACGGTCCATGACCGAGGTTTCTTTTGAGCCATTCTTACCCAAAGTCAACGTACGCTAGATTCCGAGAGAAAAACATCCACCGACGGCCGATTCAGAGGCGAGGATGGAAAGAATCGGAGAACGACACCGGAACGCGCAGCGCGAAGGTCAGGTATGCTCCCTCCTACTCTTTACGAGTCTTTTACTTTTATATGTTTTACATTGCATGTGTTATGTTAGCAAAAAACATTTTCAAAACACACACATCACTGTCAAAATAGAAAAGTAGGGGCAACTGTAGACACCGAGTCGGAGGACCTATGATGAAAACCTGAAAACAAGACGGTTGAAGCGATTGATTCCGGAAGTTTCGGAAAAAATAAAATAAATAAGTTACAGTGGGTCGCTGTTGTGATATGCGTAGTGTGAGTGCTTAGCGGCAGCCGACACGCGTTCGACGACAGTCGGACACCCGCTCGACGACGCAAAGCGCACGCTCGACGCTCGTCGGACGCACGCGTCCAACCACGAATAGCACGCGCTTGACGTCCGAGCAATGCACGAGCTTGGCAACGTGGGGCGCGCGCTTGTCGACCATGGGGCGTGTGCGCCCGGCAGCGCGAAACACACGTTCGGCGGTCACAACGCGTGGACGCCCGATGGCGCGGAACGCAAGCCCGGCGGTCACGACACGTGGACGCCCGACGGCGCGGAACATGAGCTCGACGGCCGTGGGGCATGCACGCCCGACGGTGCGAGACGCGCTCCGGCGGCCGTTGGGCGAGCGTCCAACCGCGTCGGGCGGACGCCCAACGACAGTTGGGCGCGTGCGCCCAACCTCGCGTTGGGCGCTCGCCCAACGCTGTTGGGCGACCGCCCAACAATCGTTGGGCGATCGCCCAACCATCGTTGGGCGGTAGCCCAACGCAAGGTTGGGCGGCCGCCCAACATGCTTTGGGCGACGCCCGATTTTACTCGGGCGTCGCCCATTGGTCCGGGGACCCGTTTGCCTATAAAAGGCACGGATCCCCATGCATTTGAAGGAGAGAGAATTTTGGAGCCTTTCTCACTCTAAACATTTTTAGAGAGAGAAAGTGATTTTTTTTGAGAAAAATATTTTTTTTCTCAAAAATTCCGAATTTCCCAAAGTTAAATTTTTACTAAAAAAACACAAAAAACCAGAAAATCATGACTCGTGGAATCAATCGGCTTCGACTGTCAGATACCGAACTTGAGGTATTATCCGAGGACTAGACTCGTTTTATTTTATTTAATTTATTTTTTTTCCTTTATTTATTTTTATGTTATAATTTTATTTATTTTGTCATTTAGTTATTTATCACGTTTTATTTAATTTTTCGTATTTATTTAATTCTCGTCTCGTGTTGAATAAAATTCGGTTTTGCTTTAAAATAAAAAACCTCGTTTTGATATCCCAATACGAACCGTGATCCGATAAAAAGATAGTTCGGGTGTTAGAAACGTTGTAATTATAAGTTTTAATTTAAAAGAATTTCCGAATATTGTTTTAAAATAAAAACGTTGTTTTAGGAATTTCCGTTATTGACTATGATCCATTTTTGGTAGTTCGGAAATCCAAAACGATTGAATTAGACTTAATTTAAAGCTTTTGAATAAATCTGGAAACAATTGGAGTGCTGCTGTAATTTTCCGTTTCTGTCACTAATTGCTGTTTACCGACGGATTTTTCGTCAGTAAATCTGCCAAAACGTAAAAAATGCTATTTCAGTCCATTTTTCTTAACTTTTAAGCTTTTAATCCTTAATATATATATGTATAGTTATGTAATATATATTTTCAAACCATTTTAGATATTTAATGTATATAATTATTTAGGATGTTTGTATATCATTTTTTATTCAATTTTTTAAGCATAGGTATATGTATATATATATATTCTCCTTTTTTATTCATTTGAGTTATATTAGATTCTATTTTAAAAGGTTATTTATTTGGGCATTTTGGGAACTAATTAGTAAGTATTAGTATATGGATATATGTTATTTTTTGTATTTAAAACTATATTAGTTATGTATATATATAGTTTTGGGATATTTGGGTTATGTTATTGTTTATTATATGAAACTACTTTGGATAAATGTTATTTTCTTATCTAATGAGATTTATTTACTATTTCCACCTCTTTAAAGTATAAATGTATTATATCTAGTATTTTCATATATGTATTATATAGTTTCTTTTTATTAACTTTTATTTTCATATTCTCTTTTTGATTTGAATGTATATATATGCTTAAATTATTTTCTTTATTCTTTTGGACCATTTATGGGTCCATGTTTCAAATGGGCTTTATTTGGGAGTGAATCTTGGTTTAAATGGGTTTATTATTGTAATTATAATAGGTAAAGAGTCCATTAAATAAAAGGAGAAAATAAATCACAAAAAAAGAGTTTTCAATTTAATTATTTAAACTAATGAATTTTTAGAGGTTCCTAATGTAAATAAATATAGTTGTTTTGTTAATATTTCAAATCGTTTTCAAAACACCACGTTTTAAAACCTTAATCCGTTCCAAAGGCGGATTAAGTGAACCTTGTAATTAAAATTATTTTCATTATGAATAATCGAATATTTTGAACCATTTTCTCAAAAGAATTTGTACAAAATAAAATGGACTTGTATGTTTAACCACGTTTTCTTACTAAAGGTTTTTATCTCAAACGTTTTCAAACACTTGAGTCGTTCCAACGGCGATTCGAGTAAACTTCACCAATCGGGGTTTTAAAACGCACCTAAATCGTTCCAACGGCGATTAAGGTGCGAACCACGTAAATAAACTCGTTTTGGGGGGAAATAAGTTAGCATAGAATAAACACACAGCATGACATTTAAATAAAGTTGTAAATAAATCACTTCTTTCTTCCCCCTTCTCTGTGTATGTATAATATAAATAGGTGATTCTTTACTAATGTGGCTTTTCAATAATATATGCTCAAAACGGTTTCCAAAAAGAGAAGGAAAAGGTTTCAAATGAATTTTAAACTTAAAGAAGTATACGATTAGTCCGTTATCGCCTAACATGCTGAGTAGGAGGCCGGTGGTTCATAACCGGGCGATGTCGGGGTGCCTAGTAGCCTTTCTTCGGAAAGGAGCTAGCCTTCTCGGCTCGTACGTAAGTTTCCCGAACCCACACCGGTCTCCCGCAAGGGATCAGTGTTCATTTTCCCATTCGTGGGTGGCGACTCTTCCATATCTCCGAGCTCCGGTCCTGCCGAGCAGCTTGATTCCACGATTGGTTGCTTTCGGCGCCAATCACCGCTTACGTCGCCATGAGGTGTCCACCCCCCGGTCCGCCCGGGAGATTAGGCCGCGGCACCTCGTCTAACACCTGCAATATCTATATGTTGACCAGTGAATGACGCAAGGAGCCATTTGAATACAACGGATACATTCGAATTCAAATGATTGAGGCATCAGAAATTCACTATAAAAGGACAAGTCCAACTCTTGGATCCTTTGCCAAAGTACAAAAGAAAAAGAGGATACATACAAAGCACATTCAAACAAGAAAAGAAAATCTTACACCAAATTCCTATCTCTGTGTAAAAGTCTAGATTGAATTTGTATTCATCTAAAGTGTTCTTCATCTAGAAAGAACAAATTTGTATCAATTGTAAAAATTGAGAGAGTGGTGCTGAGTACTCAGTTTTAGTACTCAGCGGTAGAGAAAAATCTAAGTGTTCGGTTATAGCGCTTAGTGGGGTTGAGTAGACGAATAGAGGATGGTACTCTTGCATACTCAACTGCTTTGTAAACGGTTTGTGCTCTACCTTTAAAGAGCTCAGTATTGGATTGAAAAAGCCCGGAAGTATTATGGGGACTGGACGTAGGCGGTGAGGCCGAACCAGGATAAATCTGCTAAGTAATTTTTAATTCTTTCTCTCAATATATATGTATGTGTTGCTTGCTTAAATTACTCAGGATATAAATTGTATAAGCTGACACTAAGTAATCAGAGTGCTGAGTTGGAAACTGACCTTAAGTGTTAATTTCCAACTCACAAGTAAAACGGTTCTAGTCAGCCTCTGACTAAAGCTGTCTTACATCTCTCTCGGCCGTGCTGACCAAAACTGAGTTAAGTAATTCAAAGAATTGATTAAGTCAGCATAATTAAGCGAAAAAGTTACATTAGTTCCTAAACCCCCCCTGGAACTAATTACATGGGACCAACAAGTGGTATCAGAGCTCAGTAGCTCACTACTCAAAGATAAAACTATCTTGAGCTGATCCCTATAAATGGCTGAGAACAGCACTCGTTTCCTTCCTGGAAATCAAACAACACAGATTCTCCCTGAGGGATTATCAATTAGTCGTCCTCCCTTGTTCTTCGGATCAAACTATACATTTTGGAAGAACATGATGAAAATTTTTATTCAAGCTACAAACATGAGTGCGTGGCTTGCAATAGTTCAAGGCCCATTTGTGCCCTACAAAATGGTTAACAACGAGAAAGTTGTTAAAAGTGAAACTGAGTGGTCAGAAAATGACCTTAGAAAACTACAAAATAATGCTTCGGCTATCAATATGCTTCACTGTGCGTTAGATGCTGCAAAGTACAACAAAATTTCAGGTTGTGAGTCAGCACAGGAAATATGGAAGAAGCTGGAAGTGACCTATAAAGGCACCAGCAAGGTCAAGGAATCAAAGGTGAACCAACACATGAGACTATATGAGTTGTTCGAGATGAATGAAAATGAAGACATCTCGGAGATGAACTCAAGGTTCACAAATATCATAAATGAGCTTAAACGACTCGGCAAGAACTTCACAGAAGAAGAGCAGGTGAAGAAAACCTTGAGGAGTCTACCCAAGAGCTGGCAAGCTAAAAAGACAGCTGTAGAAGAAGCTCAGGACTTGACCACATACAAATATGATGAGCTGATCGGATCTCTGCTGACCCACGAGATCTCCATGAAAAACTTTGAAGCTAAAGAAAAATCAAAAGACAAGAAACAAAAATCACTTGTCATGAAAGCTGACTCAACCGAAGCTGACTTATCAGATGATGAGGAGATGGCCATGTTTACCAGGAAAATGGAGAAGCTGTTCAGAAAGAATGACAAGAACAGCAAGAGGCCATTCAGACGAAGCGATAAATACAAAGCTGAGTCAAGTGATAGCAGATACAAAAAGGACAGCTCCAAGCCTGTCACATGCTTTGAATGCCATCAAACTGGGCACATTAAATCAAGCTGCCCCACACTGAAGAAAGATAAGAAAGGTAGCAGAAAACCTATGGTGGCAACATGGAGCGATAGTGATGAGTCAACCTCATCAGAAGCTGATGCCACTGAGTCGGCGAACATATGTTTCATGGCTGACGAAGCTGCTGACCTATGCCAATCTGAGCAAGCTGACCCCTCAGATGGTTCTGACCAAGAGGAACACTCCAACGAGGTAACATCTCTTCTCTTGCTTAGAAATGAAATGGTTAACGCCCTGAGTGATCTATATACACTGACTAAAAAGTGTAACAAGAAAATTAAGGCACTCAGCAGGCGATGTGATGAGATTGAAGAGGTCAAACTGAGTGACCTCCGACATCTTCTCCAAGACAACACCAGGCAAGATGAAAACCTAAAAATCATGCATCGCTTTGTCTTGGAAGTCCAATCAGATTCAAAGAAGCTGAGAAAGGACATCACAACTATACAGAACCAGCTGAGTACATCGGCTAAGAAAAGGTTCTATCCTCATGCTGAGTATCAAGGTACTGGTCAGCATCGACAGTACACTCAGAAGAATAGTCAGTGTGACTGTTGTGGAAAGAGAGGACACACTATAAAAGTGTGTTTGTATGCTCAGCACATCGTGCTGACCAAAAGAGGTAATACCCTCAAAGGGTAATGTTTTGTGACTTTTGTGGAAAAGATGGCCACACCATAAGTGTATGCCGTCACAAAATTAAATATGATGCTTCACTTGTACATGCTAACAAACGAGGACCCAAAAAAAATTGGGTACCTAAAGATGAATAGTTTAAAATGCAGGTGAGCCTGAGGTGCATGGAGAAGTCAAAGCTTTGGTATATTGACAGCGCATGCTCGAGGCATATAATTGGTGATGAAACTCAATTCATCACACTTGAGTGTAAACGAGGTGGAAGCGTAAGCTTCGGAGACAACAAAAAGGGTAAGATAGTAGGTTCAGGTACTATCAGAGGTAACCCTACTATTGAGTCAGTCTCCTTAGTTAGGGGTCTCAAATATAACCTATTGAGCATGGCTCAACTGTGTGACAGCGGTAGAAAGGTTGTATTTGATGCCACTGAGTGTCGGATACTCGAGGGAAAAACAAACGATTTGATTTTAACTGCCCCTCGTGTTGACAACGTTTACATGTTGAGTTTAGAAAAGAATTTTTCGAAAAACATATGCTTAGTGTCAAAGGAGGATAACTCCTGGCTATGGCATAGGAGACTTGGTCATGTAAGCATGGACCTCCTTGCCAAATTAGCAAGAAAGCAATTAGTTGAGGGTTTGCCCAAACTTAGATTTAAGAAAGATCAATTATGTAATGCTTGTCAGCAAGGTAAACAAACCAAAAAGTCTTTTCAAAGTAAAAACATTGTCTCAACCAAGCGTCCATTGGAATTACTACACTTGGATCTTTTCGGACCTGTCCAACCACTCAGCTTGGGCGGTAAGAGATTTTCCTTGGTCATTGTGGATGATTTCTCTCGGTACACTTGGGTCATCTTGCTGAGTAGCAAGGATGAAGCTTTTGAGACGTTCTCAACACTGATCAGAAAACTTGAAAATGACAGAGATTTAAAATTAGCTCACATCCGTAGTGATAATGGCGGAGAATTCAAAAACCAACAGTTTGATGAATTCTGTGAAGTCAGCGGCATTGACCACAATTTTTCTGCTCCTAGAACTCCTCAACAAAATGGGGTAGTTCAAAGGAAGAACCATGGTTATCAAAACCGAATCGGTCAAAGAACCGGAAAGGACAAAGGGTCAAGGGTTGGAGGTTCAATCGGGGTTTAACCGAGGTTCAACTGGTATTAACAAAATTATGTGAAAAATAATATTTTATCCATATTTTAGCTTATAAAAATTATATAAATAAAATTAAAAATATTAATTTATAAATCTAATCATGAATTAAAAATTTAATAAAAATTTAATTTATAAAAAGACTAAAAAATATAAATTACATATTTTTTAAAACTAAATTTAGTATTATTATTAACATAACATATAAGTATAATAAAACAATTTTTTAGAGTTTTAAATTTTATTTTATGAAATATTTAAATATTAATAAAATATTATGAGTACTGAAATGATAAAATAATGTTCGTATAATATTTATAGAAATATAAAAAACTAGCATGAACTCCCGTGCAATGCACGGAATATATAATAAAATTATAGGTGTGCATAATAAAATTATAGTTCAATTCATTAATTTTTTTTTCTTTCTTATCATAAATAAGAACTCTTATATGTGCTTTTAAATCTAAAAACTACATTTAGAATATATTTACATGTTTTGTTTTCCTCATCATAATTTACTTGTGCTTTTAACAAAGAAATTATGAACTTTCAACACTTGAATGAAAAACCTTATAAATCGATTTCTCCCAAGAATATATATATTAATATTCTTATCCTATTAATTAACCACCAACAAATTAAAACATTAAACACATCTTTTGGTAGTTAAAATAAATAGTTTTTATATACTTGTATCAAGTAATTCACTACTTTAAGATGTCAACACATCAAACTTCAAATGATATTGTTCAATGAGTACACCATTATTTTCTATATTCAACTTATAGTAGGATACAATCACTTTCAATAAGAACACTATTTTTCCCAAACAAAAATGTTCTCTTTTCCCCACAGTTGCATGGTTGGTCTAGCTGAATCCTAACAATGCATTCCATGTAAATCAATCCCGGCGACTGAAACGCCTCTCCCATGTAGGACTTTTAGTTCAATTTTCATTAAGATATATATGCCTTAGATCATGCCATCAGCATAATAAACTTCATATTATACTATCAAAAGAACACCTCCAATATGCAAATTACTTTTGATACATAAAACATTCATGAATTAGATCCTAAAACATATCTATAATCTTTCAACTAATTGAGAGGCTTGAGTGTATAAATACAAAATATCATGACCATTAAATCCAAATAGACCATCAAATCCAAATAGCCAAAATTCTTAGCTTTTAAATAATATATAGATAAGAGACTGTAACGAAGAGTAACAAAAGGCTACAGTCCATGGAATCTGCAATCAAACAGTTTAGATAAGAATTTTAAAACCATTTTAAGGAGAGGGTAAAAATTAGAAATTAGTAAACCAAATTAGAATCGTTAGGCACTGGAGTCACAAATATAATAGAGAGACACTGAGTAAGCTCCAAAATTCAAAATTGGAACTCATCTGCTTGGAGGTTCAAATCCATTTCTATAGAACAAACCTGAATCATATTGATATAGAAAAAATAACGGTAAGAGACAACCAAAGAAAGATAAAGAGAAAATTCAGTTAACCGGATAAAGACCAGGCCATTTCAGACCTCTAACTTTTATCTCGATCCCATGGTAGACATTTGGGAAAGAATGGTTCACATGAATTTGAGAGAAAATGAAGGTTCTCGAGACGATCAAATTACAAAATATAGGGCAAGCAGTTTGCCAAAATTCAATAAACATAGTGAAAATGGTTTGCTGAAAAAACAAGTCACCCTAAGACCAGCTCCGATGAACCCTCTAGGCAAACTACTGTGCCTGAAACCACCAAGGTCACTACGCCGAGCAAAGGCAAAACTGGGCAAGCTACCTCCTCTAAAGGAAAACCGACCAAAATCAGAACCTATACCAAGGTATTTGATAACATTAGCGAATGGAAAGTAGACTTCTCACGATGGGTTTCTGAGGCCTTCGTGACATCCGAACAACCCTTCTGCGAATGGATATCGAAGAATGGTTGGACAGAGCTGTTCTCCATTAGAGACCACACCTATCCTGACCTAGTAAGGGAGTTCTACCACAATCTCCTAGTCGCTGACGATAACCAGGACTACTTAACAACAGTGGTAAGGGGAAAACGATTTTCATCAATCCCACCTATTTGGCGAATTTGCTAAAGTTGAAAAATGAGGGAGCAAAACTGAGAAGAACTGGAGATCAGGATGACACTAACTACGAAGTCAACTTTTGCAAGCCCCCTGGTCATTCTGGAGAAATCTCAAGTTCATCCATGGGTCAGCACCAAAAGATGGCTCATTACCTGCTGACCTACTTTATTTACCCAAAGATAAACTGCACCAGCTCAGCGACAAATTTCGAGCAATGCTTTATATGGCATATGCTGACATACACGCCTATCAACATACCAGTATTCTTGATTGCTGGGTTCATAAGGAGCACTGGAACTCTCAGGCTGGGATCGCTCATCACCAGGATCCTCATTGATCATCAAATAGACCTAACTGATGAAGTTAAAGCTAGAGGATCTGAAATAACAGCTGCTTCACTGAGGGCTTTGAAGTTCAATCAGCCACTAAAGAAAGGAAAAGCTGCTGCTGAACAACAAGCTGAGGAAACAGCTCCAAAGCAAAGCCAAAGGACAAAGGCTCCAGCTGCCCGCAAGAGGAAAGCTGTTGTGACTCCTTCAAAGAAGGCTGAGCCTCAGGCCAAGAAGTCGAAGTCTGCTGCTGAACCAGGTCAGGAAAGACCTAAGTCAGCTGAGAAAAGGAGCATGCAAGAATGAAGGAAATTAAGGCTAAGGTATAGCAGCGGAAATATAAAAATTTTAGCCTACTTCCTTTTAACCATAGGATCTGTTAATCGTTATTTCATATAAAGAGGGATAAGAAGGAATACCTTTTGAAGAACAATCTACCGTTGTTAAAGAAGCGCCCACAATTCTTCTCCGAGTTCCCAAGCACGAAGTATAACACGGTGAGGTTAAGTTAGAATCAACCCTTATGAGATGCAACCAAAATAGATTGCCTCTAATTAACCAACACAAGATCAAAGAGAAAAGGAGATGAATGAAAATTAATCAATCGACAGAAGCCGTATGAATTCTTGTCCACGAACTAGGGGATGCGAATTCACTTTCTCTCTCTATTGTATGTTTCGAAAATCACAATAAGGGGAGGGGTTAGGCTTCGTCGAAATTCACTTATTAGGGGGGTATATATAATAATTTGTATCTAAACCCTAGTTAGATAGGAATAGGTTACTTAATAGGAATTCAATTCGGAATAGGATTCCCAATTATTATCTTATAATATATCTAATATATTTAGGATAATAATAAATAACCTAATTGGATAATAATAGGAGTATATTAATCTAATTAAAACTCCTAACTTAATTATCTCTTAATTAATTTAATTCACAAACCTAATCAAATTAGGATTAATGGAATTAAAATATTTCCTAACTTATTATATATATAAATTTCGGCCTCCCCTAATTAAATGGGCCTTACTGGGCTCATTTGGACTTCCATCTATTAATGACATCCATCTCTCTTTTGGTTCCAAGTCTTATGTGTGATCCATTAGGTTCTTACTACTTCTGGCCGTATGCAACTATTAAATTAATTTCTTCAAGAATTATATTTAATCCTTGCATAACGGAATGATGTACGGAGTATGTTATTGGCAAGTCTGTAATCATTCCCTCAGAGTTCGTTAAGAAGACAGGTTGATTCTGTCGTTAACCCTTCCGTATTAGTTACAGTATAATTCGATCCTTTATCAACTACATCCTTGAACTGAATCTTATGACTATGGGTGATGTCAAGTCACATATAGCGAGACGTTCGTTTTACTTGTATAGGCCGAGTCAACTCAAATAGATAGGTTAAGTGAAATCTGTATTTCTTACTCTTAAGCTATCACCTTGCAAGGATTTAGAGTCGAGTCTTCCACAAGCGATCCTTGGATGTATCTCCCATTAATCGGGAGTGATAAATGCTCAATCCAATGTATAACTACCCTGACATTACCTCCTGTGACACCCAACCTTTGCAGTTCACACCCCAGAGTCATCTCTGTTAAGGATCGTGGGACCGCAGGATCAAAGTCTCACATTCAGTAATTCAGGATGACCAATTAACATTCCTTTGAGTCTGAGGATTAGTTATACCTATTAATACCAATGAGATGAACAGGTGACAAGGATGAATCTACCCATCCTGTTATCTCAAATTGGATCCCCAATCCTAATGAACGACGTTTCATCAGATCTATGTAACTGTCCAGATATCTATATATATGAAGCTTGTGAGATCAGCTTTCTGTCGGACAGAAGACATTGTTACATACAAGTCTCAACAGTGATATATCAATCCTAAACATATCACTTGACTTGGGGTGGTTTTAAGTTTATTAGTTTATTATAAAGTTTTATCTCACTTCATGCTTGTATGAACACTTTAAACAAACTTACGGATTTCCTTTTATTTAGACTTTATTTAGTGCTTAAAAGGGATTGCCTTTATATAGTTATAAAACATATATCTTATTAAAACAAATGATATAAAGAACAATTCATTTACATTAAGTTTGTATCCTGCAACAATTGTCTATAGGACACTAAACCCCAACAAAGAAGAGCCTGAAAGTGAGGAAAGAACAAAAGCTGATGAGCAACCTCAAAAGAAGCAGAAGTCTTCTACACTGACTCCTATTGATGCTATTCCTACTGACGTAGTTGTTCCTGGTGATTCTCACTACACACAGTGTCTAGGAACTATAGCTGAGCATCAAGAAGATGATGTGCATCTGGACGATCAGTTCATTGCACAAGTTTAGGAAGAGTTAGATGGTGATAGTGAAGAAGATGAAGAACAAGAAGTAGAAGGCGGTCAGGATGATGCTGAGGACACTGAGGAGACAGCTAGTGAGATTGGAGCTGAGCCAACCAATACTGTGTTGGCTGCTGGAAATGAACAAGAACAAGAACAAGCTGACCAGCTTAATGCTGATCAAGAGGAAACTTCTCCCTCTCACTCAGGAGAATCTATACAAGCTGACACTCCTCCTCCAAGAAGAAGATTAATCAAGGCAAGTCAGAAGTCAGTCATTGATATTCCTGTTCAACAACCAACTGTCCCTGACTTTGTTATCCAGAAGCCAACCCAAGACCCTTCTAAACTCAAACTGAAATTTTTCAGAAAACAACCAACTTCTACTCCATCGGCTTCCCTTGAAAAGCAAGCCTCTGTTTCTTCACCAAAGGAACACACCGACTTGAATGCTTCCGCCAACTCAACAAGTCAAGTTGAGTCAATTCCTGTAAATGTTGTCAATCCAAGCATTGTGCTGACTCAAAACATTCCTGCCCCTGTCAGCACAGACAGTATTAGAATTACCTCTTCTCCAATCAACACTTCTGCCGATCAATCAGTGTTACCTGAGACTCAAGTGCAGATTGGAAACACACTTCCAGTCACTGACCACGTTATTCCTCTGACTCCTCTTCCAACCGGTCATACTGAGGCAACAAGGCAAGTTAATGAAGGCCCTCTTAACTACTTGCATGCCACCGAGTCTGGAAAAAGAATCATCGACTCGGTGCAAACACTGATCAAAGACCTTCATCAAACCACTCAACCTGCTACTGGGTCTTCTACTGCTGAGACAACTCAGCTCTCCCATGTAACTCAGCTTCTCAACGAAGTTAAGGGATTCAAGGACTTGCTGAGTGTCATCGTTACCTTTCAAGCACAGCAAGCTAAGCAGGATTCCATCGCAAAGCTGGCTGAGATCCAGCTGACAATAGTGTTGGTCCCTTGTAAGGTTGAAAGTATAGTTCTAAGGGGGGGGTTAGGAACTATTTAAACTTTTTTTGCAATTAGGGCAGACTTCTTTTTCTAAGGAAAAAGGTTTTAACAGCGGCGCTGAGTAAATAGCAAGATACTGGCTTAGTCAACTGGTGACTAGGTCAGTTTCTTAGCTTGAGTCAAGAGATAGCACTTAGAGTCTATTCCTGAGCTCAGACGTTTAATGCGCACAACTCAAACTTGACCTCTTTACTTGGTCAGTTTTTGGTTATTTTAAGGAAGCAATATAAATAAGGAGTTAAAGGTAAGAAATACTTTACTCAGCAGATTTATCCAGGTTCGGCTTCTTCTAAGCCTACGTCCTGTCCCCGGAACACGTTCCGAGATTTCGAATCCTCTACTGAGCTCTTTAAAGGTAGAGCCTCAAACCTTTTACAATCTTAGCAACTGAGTATAACAAGAGTACCTTCCTCTATACCTCTACTCAATCCTAATCTCTCACTGAGTACTATAACCGAGTACTCAGCCTCTCCTTTCTATCTCTAGAAATGATAAGTGTTTTGTCCTATACAAAGATTTGCTAAGACACTTTAGACGATTGAAACAATCACTCTAGACTTTTACACAGATGTATGAATTGTAGTGTAAGATTTGCTTTGCTTCTTTGTTTGCAGAACTTGTGTAGAAATTTGGTCAGCGTAATGGCTTGATCAAGTTCTGTGTTGAGTGAAGCTTCTGATGGCACTATTTATAGAGACGTCTGGGCATCGGTCATTTCGAATTTCGAAATAACCGTTGGAGGGAAACGGCTACCTGTCGTTGTCATCCTGACTTGCTCAGAGCTCTCGGCCAATCAGAATTGTGTATCTTCTGTCCTCGGTCAGCTCAGCAGACTGTCTCTCCTTTTATGGTAAAGTCAACTGGACAGCATACTGTGTCGTCTGAACTTTACCCGAAGGGGAAATACTTTGTCTGGAAGTTTTCCTTGGCCAGCTGCTGTCTTGTACATTTATCGAATCTACTCAGCAGCTTCATCTTGAAGTTGTTCCCGAAGGTCTTCTAGATCCTTCTTTTGCTGAGTTGCGTTTTGTTCAAAACGGCAAAGTCTTGACAAACGTGGCCCGAGTTGTACTGAGTTGTTTGACTTGGGCCTTGACTTCCGTATTGGGCTTGGGCCTTTTAATTCTTGTGTCTTATAAACA
This sequence comes from Euphorbia lathyris, assembly GCF_963576675.1. Taxonomy (NCBI): domain Eukaryota; kingdom Viridiplantae; phylum Streptophyta; class Magnoliopsida; order Malpighiales; family Euphorbiaceae; genus Euphorbia; species Euphorbia lathyris. The sequence continues at coordinate 17,623,250 of NC_088910.1, read as the reverse complement.
ATTTTAACTCAACATTGAACAAACACATTAGTAGAATAAATCAAAGCATTTAAACTTATTGTGTTTTAGAATATGTATTTCAATTATACTTAAACAATTTTGTCAAATCAAAATTATGTGGAAAGGTGTTTCAACAAACTCCCACATTTTGATGTTGGCAAAACTATTCAGCGAGGAACTCAGTATGAGCTCCCCCATGATAGTTGACCTAGTATAATTTAGCCAACTCCCCCGTAAGGGTTGAGCTACTGACTTAGTTTTACTCTAAACATTTAAGGTTTAATCGAGTAAGTCTAAGGTCAATTTTTCAGATATAGGTCAGCTTATTAAACATATTCTATTTACTCAGTCTTAAGCGGAAGGTATAATCATATAGAGTGCGCTGAGTAATTTGTTGTTCAATGAGTTCTTAACAGATAATGTTTTATAAACACATAGGTCAATGTCAAACATGTTATCAGCATTTGATGCAGTCAATAAGATTTATAAGTATAAAACATAGCTGATTTAATTGAAGATACGTAATGACTCAGTACACAGTAACATATATTAACATATATCATAACTCAGGAATAGGAATCAAAGATGCAGATATGATATATTGATAGTAGTCAGTGGTTACACAACAAAACTTATAGATAAGGCATATAGATTACATTTGACTTAGTCTATACTGAGCTAGCCTATCTATTTCTTTTTCTTGTGTTGAGACTGACTTCGCTCATACTGAGCTCTAGCTGTTTTAACTTTCTCCCCCGTTTTGTCAGCTTCAGGAGGAGGAAGTTTGAAAGCATCAGTTAAGACAGCTCGAGTCAGTTCTTTAGACAGCTCCTTAAGTTTGTCAGCGCTTTCATTGACGCCGTCAAAAATTGCAACTCCATTAGTTGATACCTCTGCGGGTATGTTGAGGTCAGCAGCACTGAGCATATTGACGCTAAATGCTTGAGCTTTGCCTTGCTAGATAAGAGCTTCAGTAAGACCAGCAAAGATTTGGTGAAAGGTCTTTAACAGGGCTGTGTCGTAATACTGACGTTGAATATTGTTATGACGAATGTGGTTGAAGGTTTGTTGCATGATAGACTGCATCTCATTCTGTTTCATTGCATCAGTATCCATCTCTTGCTTATTCAGATTAAGCAATCGAATAGCCTCACCAATTTGCTCTACTGAGCACTGATTGTAAGAAACCATTTGCTCATTGGTCTTGAGTTGCGCGGTGTGAAGCTGAGCAAAAAGCATCTTGACTTCAGATGAAGTGGCATAGTCGGTGTTCACAGCTGACAATTTCTGAATTTGTTCTTGTAAAGAGTTCAAGTGTTGCACGGTTGTCAGCTGAATCTCAGCCAGCTTGGCTATTGAATCCTGCTTAGCTTGCTGTGCTTGAAAAGATATGATGACGTTCAGCAAGTCCTTGAGTCCCTTAACTTCGTTGAGAAGCTGAGTGACCCGGGAGAGCTGAGTAGTCTCAATAGATGAAGACCCAGCAGTAGGAGGAGTGGAATGTTGAAGGTTTCTGATCAACGCTTGAACTGAGTCAATGAGCTTTTTGCCGGACTCAGTAGCATTCACATAGCTTTATGAGCCTTCAGGGACATCAGTGTGACCGGAAGGAAGAGGAGTGAAAGGAGTTACCTGGTCAGTGACTGGAATAGCATTCTCAATCTGCACTTGAGTTTTAGGTATAGTTGATTGATCGATAGAGAGTTGAGTTGGAGAAGTGGTAATCCGAATACTGTCTGTGCTGACGGCAGAAGTGTGTGGAGTCAGCACCATGCTTGAAGAAATGGCATGAACAGTAATCGGCTCAACCTGACTGGTTGAGGTGGAGGAAGCATTTTGGTTGGCATGTTCCTGTTGAGAAGAAACAGAGGCTTGCTTTTCTAATGGCGCCGATGTAGTGGAAGTTGGTTGGCGTTTGAAGAATTTTAGCTTTACTGAGGATGGGTCCTTGGTTGTCTTAGAAATGACAAAGTTAGGAAGAGTTGGTGGGGGCACAAAATCTTCACTGATAGGCTTCTCACTAGCCTTAACCAACTTTCTTCTTCTACGAGGTGGAGTGACAGTTTGAGTAGCATCTCCTGAGTGAGAAGGAGACGATTCATGTTGCTCATCAGCAGGTTGGTCAGTTTGCACTTGGACTTGATCAACATTGTGTTGGTCAAGTGCTTGTTCTTCTTCAGCATCCAACCCAGTATTGGCCTGCTCAGTTTCATGTTCACTTGCTGTCTCCTCAGAGTCCTCAGCGTCATCTTGACCGCTGGCCTCTTCTTCTTCTTCCTCTGTACTGTCACCATCAAGTTCTTCCTCAACTTGTGAGATGAAGTGATCATCCAGTTGGACCTCATGTTCTTCGGACTCAGCTACACTACCTTGACATTGGGTGAAGTAAGAGTCACCCGGTATAATGAAGTCAGTAGGCATGGCATTGAGGGGAGTCAGTGTAGAAGGTTTCTGCTTCTTTTGAGGTTGCTCAGCAGTTTCCTCAGTTCCAGGCTCACCTTTCCTGCTTCGTTTCTCAGCTGACTTCTGCCTTTTTGCTGGAGACTCAACATTTTTGGAAGGAGTCTCAGCAGTTTTCCTTTTGCGGGAAGCTGGGGCCTTAGTCCTTCGCCCTTTCTTTGGCTCAGCAGTTCCCTCAGCAGCAGCAGCTTTTCCTTTCTTCAAAGGCTATCCAAACTTTAGTGCTCTCAGCGAGGCAGCTGTTATCTCAGTTCCTCGAGTCTTCTCCTCACCTTCGAGATCAATTTTATGGTCAATGAGGATTCTTATGATGATTGATCCTAGCCTCAGCGTACCAGTACTTCGAAGGAAACCAGCAACAAGAAAGACTGGCATATTGATCGGTGTGTACGTCAGCATATGCCATATAAAGCATTGCTCGAAGTTTGTTGCTGATGTAGTGCAGTTGATCTTCGGGTAGATGAAGTAGGTCAGCAAGTAATGAGCCATCTTCTGGTGCTGACCCATTGATGAAGCTGATACTTCTCCTGAGTGGCCCTCAGGTTTGCAGAAGTTTTGTTCATACCCAGTGCCATCCTGATCTCCAGATCTTCTCAGCCTTGCTCCCTCAGTTTTTAGCTTGAGAAGATTTCCTAAGTAGAGAGGGTTGATGAAGATGGTTTTCTCTTTCACCACAGTGCACAGGTAGTCAGTGTTGTCATTTGCAACTTTGAGGTTGTGGTAAAACTCCCTTACCAGGTCAGGATAGGTTTCATCCCTAACCGAAAACAGCTCCGTCCAGCCATTTTGTGAAATCCACTCGCAGAAGGGTTGTTCGTTTTGTATGAAGTTTTCTGATACCCATCTTGAGGGCTCAACTTTCCATTCGCGGACGTTCTCAAAGACCTTGGAGTAGGTCCTGAATTTTCCAGGTTTTCCCTGACCAGAGGTTTGGCCAGCTTTTCCTTTGCTGGGTGTTGGAGGATTCCCTGTAGGTTCATCGGAGCTGGACTTTTGGTGGCCAGCACCGGAGATGTTGTAGGTAACCTTAGTCATTGTTGAGGATGGGAAAGCTTAGAGAGATTTTTAAAGAGTTTCTTTGCCTTAGAGTTCGATAAGCGTAAAGAATAAAAAATGGGGAAATACCCATTATTTATAGAGGTGATGTGTGGTGTGGATTTAATCGAATCCATATGTCAGTTTTGCCTTGGGATTTTGAACCGACAAAGATCCTGGCATTTATGACACATACGGCGTATACGTCATCCTAGGGCTATACGCGTGCTATTGCATTTATTCTAACGGATCTAACACTCAGCGTTTAGAATACTAATCGTTTGATATTCTGAGTGGTCAGTATTGCATAAAGAGATGATTTCTAAGTTTAAGTTTAAACTAATTTACTCAGTGTGCAAGTTTACTCAGTATTTGCTGTTTAATTAGTTTCAATGAGTACACAGCAAAGACAATTATTCAGCATAGTAATTCACTCAGCATTCATATTCATTTAGCACAGGAATTTACTGAAGAGGATTAAACATACCAATTGCTTCTCTCAGTATGCTGAACTGCTCACGGGCCAGTGGCTTCGCAAGCTGTTCGTCCGTTGGGACAAAGGTCAGCTTGATCTCACCCTTGAGTACATGGTCTCTAATGAAGTGATGTCTGATGCTGACATGCTTCATTCTGCTGTGTTGAATTGGGTTCTTTGAAAGATCAATTGCACTTTTGTTGTCACATTTGACTTCAATTGTCTTCGTTTGAACACCATAGTCTTCAAGCTGTTGCTTAATCCATAGGACTTGAGCAACATAGTGACCAGCAGCAATGTACTCAGCTTCAATGGTAGACAATGCTACTGACGCCTGCTTTTTGCTGAACCAGGATACAAGACAGCTTCCTAAGAAGTGACATCCTCCAGAGGTGCTTTTACGTTCCAGCTTATCCCGTCCATAGTCAGCGTCAGTGTATCCGATGAGTGTAAAATCATGAGTATTTGGATACCATAAACCTGCGTTCACTGAGCTTTGCAAATATCTAAGGATTCTTTTTACAGCAATGTAATGAGATTCCTTAGGGTTAGATTGATATCTAGCACAGTAGCATACTGAAAACTGAATGTCCGGTCTACTAGCTGTTAAGTAAAGTAGAGAGCCTATCATACCTTGATATAATTTGTTGTCTACTGACTTACCATTCTCGTCAGCGCAGAGGACAGTGCCAGTGCCCATAGGAGTGGATATTGGCTTGCAATTCTCCAAATCATATTTCTTTAATATCTCCTTGGCATATTTGGCTTGACTGATGAATATGCCATTCTTTCTTTGTTTAATTTGAAGACCGAGGAAGAAGTTGAGTTCTCCCATCATGGACATTTCAAACTCAGTCTGCATTTGTTTGCTAAACTCCTTGCACATTGATTCGTTAGTTGCACCAAATATTATATCATCAACATAAATTTGGGCCAGCAGGGTATCTTTACCCTTTCTCTTAATGAATAAGGTTGTATCAGCTTTACCCCTGACATAATTTCTAGTCAGCATGAAACTGGTCAGCCTCACATACCAAGCACGTGGTGCTTGCTTGAGGCCGTACAGAGCCTTTTTGAGTTTGTAAACATGGTTTGGGAACTTAGGGTCCTAACCTGGAGGTTGATTAACATAAACCTCCTCGTTTATAACTCCATTAAGAAATGCACTTTTGACATCCATTTGGAATAATTTAAAGTTCATGTAAGATGCATATGCACATAGAATTCTAATTGCCTCTAGCCTTGCCACTGGGGCGAAGGTCTCACCGTAGTCTATACCTTCTTACTGACTGTAGCCCTGAGCTACAAGCCTTGCTTTGTTCCTGACTACATTCCCTTGTTCATCCATCTTGTTCCTGAAGACCCATCTTGTTCTGATGGTCTTTTGACTCTTTGGATGAGGCACTAGCTCCCATACATCGTTTCTTCTGAATTGATCGAGCTCCTCTTGCATTGCATTCATCCAGAATTCATCGTACTCAGCTTCAGCGAAATTCTTCGGTTCTTGAACTGAGACGAAAGCAACATTGCTGAGGTACTTCCTGAGTTGATTCCTCGTCATCAGGGTATTCCCAGCAGAATCAAGGATCGCACTCTCTGAGTGCCCTCTTGGGATCCTTATCTCTTTAGGTAGATTCATGTCTTGTGCTGTCTGTGTTTCAACAATCTCTGCATTTGTAGATGGGTCAGTAAAAGTAATCTTAGGTTCACTCTTACTTTTGGTCAGCCTTTTCGTGAATGACTCAGTAGCTGGTTCTTGGTCAGCAGTGGTTACTGAGTGTGGATCATCTTCGGTCAGCGGCTGGTATCTACCTGCAGGGTTAGTTTCGTCGAACTCTACATGTACTGACTCTTCTAAAACTTGAGTTCGCTTATTAAAAACTCTGTATGCTTTGCTGTTTGTTGAGTAGCCCAAAAAGATAGCCTCATCAGCTTTTGAATCAAACTTTGCTAAGCTATCTTTGGTATTTAAAATAAAACATCTACAGCCAAAGGCACGAAAGTATCCAATATTGGGCTTTCGTCCTTTCCAAAGTTCATAGGGGGTTTTCTTGAGTATAGGTCTAACTAGAGCCCTATTAAGAATATAGCACGTTGTGTTAACAGCCTCTCCCCAAAAATACTTTGGAAGCCTATGCTCATCCAGCATTGTCCTGGCTATTTCAACCAGAGTTCTGTTCTTCCTTTCTACAACCCCATTTTGCTGAGGTGTTCTAGGAGCAGAAAAATTGTGGTCAATGCCGCTGGCTTCACAGAATTCAACAAACTTTTGGTTTTTGAATTCTCCGCCATTATCACTACGGATGTGAGCTAATTTTAGGTCTTTTTCATTTTCAATTTTTCTAACCAAATTTGAAAATGTCTCAAAGGTTTCATCCTTGCTGGTCAGCAAGATGACCCACGTATACCGAGAGAAGTCATCTACAATGACCAAGGAAAATCTTCTTCCACCCAGACTCAGCGGCTGGACTGGACCGAAGAGATCCAAGTGTAGTAACTCTAACGGATGTTTAGTTGAGACAATATTTTTGCTATGAAAAGATTGTTTGGTTTGTTTTCCAGCTTGGCAAGCGTGGCATAATTGATCTTTTTCAAATTTAAGTTCGGGCAGTCCCTCAACCAATTGCTTTCTTGCTAGTTTGGCCAGGAGGTCCATGCTTATATGACCAAGTCTCCTGTGCCATAGCCAGGAATTCTCTTCCTTTGATACTAAGCACACAGTTTTTAAAAACTTTTTCTCTAAGTCTAGCATAAAGACATTATCTATTTGAGGGGCAGTTAATATTAACTCATTTGTTTTACCCTCGTATATTTTACATCCAGTAGCATCAAATATAACTTTTCTCCCATTGTCACATAGCTGAGCTACGCTGAGTAAGTTATATTTGAGTCCGCTGACTAGGGAGACAGATTCAATAGTAGGATTACCTCCGATGGTTCCTGACCCTACTATCTTACCCTTCTTGTTGTCTCCAAAACTTACACTCCCTCCTCGTTTACGCTCAAACGTGATGAACTGAGTTTCATCATCCGTCATATGCCTTGAGCATGCGCTATCAATATACTACATCTTTGACTTCTCGGTACATCTCAGGCTTACTTGCATTGTAACTAGTTACTTTTAGGTACCCAAATCTTTTTGGGTCCTTGCTTGTTAGGTGCAACAGGTGTAGACACCGGGGTCGGAGGACCGATGAAGAAAAATTATAAAAAGGAATCCAAATCAGTCGATTAAAATAAATGATGAGTCAATAAAAATAATAAATATAAAAAAACGTTGTTCAAAGGAACCGTGGAGACCGGTTTGATCGAATTCGGAAATCGAATCGAGATGACGGGCGAATCGGTTCCAGGAATGAAATCTTAAATCGTCTCGCCGAGTTCGGGGTGTTTCATTATTAATGAAATCTCGGATCGATAGGGGTTTTGGTTGTAGAATTTGAACAATAAAAAAATAGTTTTGTAAAAAGATCGATTTTATAAAAGCTAATTTTATAAAATCGGTTTTGACAAAAATCCTTTTTTTGATTTCGGTTAATTTTAGGTAGATTTTATTTGTTTAAATATTTTTTACTTTTATTTTTTTTATTACAAATATAAACTCGGCCCCGTCGGGGGCCGCTATTTTCGTCACGGGCTGTTGGACGGCCCGTGACGGGGTTGGGCCGCCCAAGCCCAACCCAATTGCACTTGGCTTTGGCCAAGTGCTTTAATTTGTTTTTAAAGAAAATAAAAAATAAATAAAATAACAAATAATAATAATAATGATGATTAATGATGAAAAGGAAATTGCTATGTAATTTCCTAAGCTAATTTAGCTTGTCTTTGGCTCCAAGTTGGCTTGGAGCCAAAAATAAATTAAGCTTAGGGCTTCATTTGCCTATAAATAGGATGGAGTCCAAAGCATTAGAGAGGAGAGAAAAAAAACCCGAACCCCTGGAAAAATTCCCCGAGACCCGAACAAAGCAAAAACACAAAAAAATCCGACTCAAAACACTATCAATCGACTTGATTTGGCATTCCTATTACCGATTGAGAGGTAATAATCCGAGGAACTACACCCGTTTATTTATTCATCTCTTTTTGTTGTTTAGATCCATTTATTTATTTGTTTTTGCATTTTTATTGTTTAGATTTGTTGAATTAATTTCATGTTTTCATTAAATAAATCTTTGGTTTTGATTTGAAACGGAAAACCTCGTTTTAAGTCCCAATACGAACCGTGACCCGATTTAAGGGTAGTTCGGGACTAAAACGTTGTAGATCTAAAATTTAAAAATGTTTTTGATTAACGTTTTGAAATAAAACATCGTTTTGGGATGCTCCGTTATAGACTATGACCCGATTTGGGTAGTTCGGTGGCCAAAATGATAGATTAGATCAGATCTAAAGCTTTTTAATAAATCTGGAAAATATAGGAGCTGTTTCTGTAATTCTTCCGTTTCTGTCGGTAAATGCAGTTTAGTGACGGAATTTCCGTCGGTAAAGCTGCTGGAACTTAAAAAAACCCATTTTTCTCATCTTCTTTGACATTTATTCTTGTATATGTATATGTATAATTATGCAATATGTTTTTTAAAATTATTTTTGAGGTATATAACTAATAATTACTTATTATGTATTTATTTATTTTGTACATTTGGGTATCCTTTTCATTAATTTGATTTTGCAAAACTATATGTATATATTTTCTTTTAACTCATTTAAACTATATTGGGTATTATTTTAGAGGGTTATTTACTTGGGCATTTTGGGGTAATTAATTAGTAGACGTTTTGGGGATAATTAGATGTTATTTTGATGTTTAATGTATATTTGGGGAGGGTTATTTTCTATATATTTATTATAATAGTTATTTTGGGATATAAGGTTTATTTTCTTATTCTTAATGAACTTTGTTCATTGCTTTACATGTTTTTAATTAGGATAAAAGTGTATTATACTTAATATTTTTCATTATCATTATTATACATATATTTAGTATCTTTTATTTTATTTTTTTTAATCTATAGATATATCCTTATTTTTAGATAAAAATGTATATATATATATATATGTATATATGTATATTCACTTCACTTTTTGACCTTTATATATATATATTTCAAATTTGTTTTATTTGGTGAATTTTGGGGATTTAAATGGTTCATTCTTGTAAATATATTCAAGTAAAGGTTAATTGAGTGAAAAGGGGAAAATAAAAGACAAAAAGAGATTTCAAGTTGTTTGTCTAAATTAAAAGTTTTTCTAGATATTCCTAAAGTGTAAATAACTTTTTTTGTCATTTTTAAACCGTTTCCAAAACATCACGTGTTGAAACCTTAATCCGTTCCAACGACGGATTAAGCGAACATTGTAAATTGTTTCGTTATAAATAATGAAGTTTTGAATTGCTTTCCTAACTAAATGGTTTTGTACAAAATAAATTGACTTGTATGCTTAATCACGTTTTTAGACTAAAACTGTTTGCTCAACGTTTTCAAATGCTCAAGTCGTTCCAACGGCGATTCGAGTAATCATCATCAACAGGGCTTTGAAACGTACCTAAATCGTTCCAACGGCGATTAAGGTACGAACCATGTAAATAAACTCGTTTTTGGGAGTGAGATTAGCATAGATGTAATATAGTCTAAAACATAAAATCACACTGTGAATAAATCAATTCTTTCTTCTCCCCCTCTCTCTCCTATATACTTTAAATTTATGCAAAATGGGTGATTCTTTACTAAAATGGCTTTCAAATAACATGCTCAAAACGGTTTTCAAAGCGAGAAAGAAAAGGTTTCAAATGAATTTTAAACTTAAAGAAATATGCGATTAGTCCGTTATCGCCTAACACGCTGAGTAGGAGGCCGGTGGTTCATAACCGGGCGATGTCGGGGTGCCTAGTAGCCTTTCTCCGGAAAGGAGCTAGCCTTCTCGGCTCATACCTAAGTTTCCCGAACCCTCACCGGTCTCCCGCAAGGGATCGGTGTTCATTTTCCCATTCGTGGGTGGCGACTCTTCCATATCTCCGAGCTCCGGTCCTGCCGAGCAGCTTGATTCCACGATTGGTTGCTTTCGGCGCCAATCACCGCTTGCATCGCCATGAGGTGTCCACACCCCGGTCCGCCCGGGCGAGGCCGCGGCACCTCGTCTAACAAGTGGCGACTCTGCTGGGGAAGCGAGAAATTTGATTCCAGAAGGCGTGTATTAAGCCCTTAACGGGGACGGATCGTTTTACTTCTTTTCGTATGCATTCATGTGCATTATTGCAAACCCTTTGGGTAATTTCCGTGAAACCTCTAGCGAGAGTCCATTCGTCGCTCGAAAGAGGCTAGCGTAAGTTCCCCCTTACAGTAAGGCGCCAGAGGGTCCCCATCCATTCGTTAGGGGCGAATCTGTGCGGTCCTGTGAGGTCCCGCGGTCAGCCGTGTCAGCATATAGTAGCCTTAGAAGTTTCCATAGGATTACCCGTTACTATTTTTGATGTGATAAATGAATCAGTTCGTGTTTTCAAACCGCCATGATACGTGTCTAATCCTAAAGTATGTAAAGAAAATGAGACGATGCGTTAATATATACTCATGAATCGACATACGAATTACCCTAAAACATCGAAACAATTTGAACTAAAGACGACTTAGTTATCTCGTATGAATGAACATGTGCGACTCGCCTTGTCCCTTTCGGTGTCCCGACGAAGGCACGTGTTCAGGAAATACGTTATGACGTAAGCACGTATTAGTATGAATCGGTTCGGTGTTAAGGATAGTTACATTTCGATACAAAAGACTATATTAACAGTAGCCGTTATTCACATTCTTTAGATAAATTGGGATAAAACGAGATCACGATGAAACGAAAACGAAGAACATTTCTGTTTCGAACGACCTTGCTATAACGTGAAAAGTTTCGCACAAGTAGCCCGTCCCTTCCGAATAAAAGACGAGCTCTTACGTTATGCCTTGTGTCATTCTTAAGAGAAATGGACGTGTCCGCAAAAGGTGACTAAGAAAATAAAAAGACAAAAATGAACTAAACGACCAAAATCATTCTGAATCTACGATATATGTTAATCTCGCGAGTAGTTAAAGAAAATAAACCAATGCCATTGAATACGTGCCTCGAACGAGTGTATACCCCGTTTAAAATCTCGAAGCCGAATTAAGCCAAACCATATAATTGCGCCATATGGACGAGACTGCGGGTTTTGACTAGCGACTCGATCATTTCGACCGTTACCAAAACTGCAAAAAATATGGCCCGATGTACGTGTTTGCTTAATTCGTGCCTAAAGGAAAGAGAACGGTAATATCCTCGCCTCGAATAAACGTGCGATTCAACGAAACGTTGATTTTCTATAACCACGCCAGGATGGTATATCCCGTAAATTGGAAGAAATAAAAATTTGTGGCTAGCCGAAAGATTATCGTGCGCTCGAATAAGACTCGCCGTCTTTTCACGTAGCCAAAACGAGCAAGCAGGATTCTTAACGCTAAAAACAAACACGTTACACGATGAGTCTGTTCCCTAAAACAAAATCCAAAAGTGATTTCATCACTAAATAAACACGTGGTTACGTCTCTCGATAGATCCAAAAGATCATGTCGTAATCCAAAAATCGAGACATGAACCCACGCGAATAAAAGAGAACGAGTCATTGTCAATAACGAACGATTGAACCAGAAGAATAACTCGTACCACGTCTAAAAACCGAGATGCGTTCAAAGGGTGTCAAAACCGGAATTGAAGCATCTCGCAAAAATAACGAGGGACGAGTTATTCCGAAGAACAATCCATTTGGTCGATATCTTAGTCACTAAACGTTGATATGTCAAAACGAACTGTATTGTCTGGTGGATGATTTACTTTTTCCGCAATAATCGATGGCATCACGCGTCCCTTGGACCGCAATGTGAGCCCCAAACCAAAATCCTAGGAAAGAGACTTGGACCATCGAGTGTGTGGAGGAATAAGGGTGGAAGAGAGATGTTGTGATACGTGTAATTAGACTGACGTTTGTTCTTCTTATCTTATATATCCGTAAATAAATAAACGCACACACCACGAATCATGCATATAAAATCATGCATACATACTAATGGATACCGTTCGCGCAGACTTCATCATTAAGCGGTTGTGGTTTCGCGAGAGTAACCGGCTAGTCAGGCAGTTTGATCAGCTACAGATTGACAGTTCCGAATCAGCAGTTGTGGCTTCTGAATCACCTTCGTCCGAGTATACTCGGTCTTCTGCCAGTATGTCTACGATCGATGAAAAAGTGGCCGAATTAGAAACCTCTGTGAACAACATTAATGATCAGTTGGCCGCAATTTTGGCCCAGCTCGCCGAGCTAGCGTTGAAGGATAACAAGAGTGGTAGCAAACGCGCTGAGAATGAAGTGAACACCGGTCCCCGCTTCGGGAACGAGGATGACTATCAAGATTATATCCAGAAACAGCTTGAGAAAGAGAAGGCTAAGGAAGAGGAGTGGAAGCAGCACATCACTCAGGAAGTGCAGGATCTGCGTAGGGGAAGTTTCGGGAGTCAAGACTTTTATAATTTGAAAAACTGCTTGTCGGCAACTGCTTTGCCTTTGAAATTCTGGCTTCCGGACATGAAAAAGTTCGATGGAACCGGGGATCCCACGGCTCACATGAATCAGTATGTCACAATAATGAAGCACACGATCCTAACTGAAGATCAAGTCCTGGGACTATTCAATACCTATATGGAGGGAGCGGCCCTCGTATGGTTTCATGCGTTTCCGCTGGTGACGAAGAGAGATTGGAAGGAGTTGGCAAAGTCATTCATCGCCCAATATAGTTTCAACACTATGCTCGAGGTTACTCTGAAGGAGCTGGAGAGTACTAAGCAACAAACTGGTGAGTCTTTTTCCGATTTTGTGAGGAGGTGGAGAGCCAAGGCGGCAATTATGAAGCAGAAGCCGCTTGAGCAGGATCAGATCCGAATGGTAGTTGGTAACACGTTGCCGTATATTAAGAATGAGCTGCGGTATATGCCTTTTACCGATTTCAATCAGATGTATAGTTGTGCCTTGACAGTTGAGGGGGATGGAGAGCCGAAGAAAGCTTACACTAAGTGGACGAAGTCTGGATATAGTGCCGGAGGGCCAAGTGCGAGTACAGAATCAGTCGCAGTGAAAGTGCTTGAACTTAACGCTATCGAGAAGAGGCAGTTCGCCAAGTTTGATCAAAGCTACGTAAAAGTTTTCGAACGATTGCAGAAAAAGGGATTGTTGAAAGCCCTCACTCCTAATGGTAAAGCACTGTCTACTCCTCAGATGCAAGCTAGGGGGTACTGTGAGTTCCATAGCAACTACGGGCACACTATTGAGAACTGTGAGAGGTTGAAGCATGAGATTCAAAATTTGATTGAGGAGAAAAAGATAGCTGATCCATCATCAGCAAACCCTTCCACTAGGCGCAATCCATTTCCTAATCATAGGGTAAGTATGATCGAATCCGGGGTCGAGGAGAGTACGGTGGTAGAATCCTTTGAGGAGGATGAAGAGGAGCTGTTGGACTCCGATGAGAAAATGACGATAGGAAGCGGATTGTATGTGTCTTTTCTGGGAGAGGACAGCGAGTGAGATGATAGATGAGGAATTGGGCGATGGAGCGCCATATGACGAAGATGACACCGAAAAGACCAGGCAGAGGTCATCTCGGAGAATTATTCTTGAGTTAAAGATATTCAGTGGGGTGGAGGACCCTGAGGTCCACTTGTATGAGTATATGTGTGCTATGTTTGTTGAACCGTTTGGGATTAATGAGATCGCTCAGTGGTTCCACCCTTCGTTGATAGGCGAGCCTTTGGAGTGGTTCCGATCCTTGCTTGATTCCATCAAGGGTGATTGGTCACAATTGGCAAGTTTATTCTTGGAAAAGTATAAGAAGGCTAAAGAGAGAGCGGCAAAAAGTAACGCAATGCAGGTTGGGCCCATCAAGCGCCCGTTGCCAGCAGTTAGTAAGTATAACGGCAACAAAGACCCTACGGAGCATTTGCACTTCTACTTGTCAGTGATGGGGCCGTTGGGCTTCAAAGGGGAGGAAATCACGAGTTTGTTTTGCAACTCGTTGGCAGGAGAATCGCTGGTGTGGTATATGTCTCTTCCGATGAATGTTAAGGTGAACTGGGCTGAAATGAATAAGAGATTCATCAAGAAATGCACCGCATGGGGACATCCAGAGGAAATGCTTGAGTCACTCGATGAGGAGACACCTGAGGAAGTATTAACCATGGCTAAGTACAAGGGAGATGAGAACCCCATCGATCATGTAAACCGTTTCCGTGCCTACATGTTTGACGCGGGACTCTATCGAAGTGAGTTGGTTCAGCATTTTCCAAAGACACTCATAGGAGAAGCTTTGATGTGGCACCGAATGCTCTCGGCAAAGACAAAAGGGGACTGGGGGTCCCTCATGGAGGCCTTTGTGCAAAGGTATGAGATGTACATTCCGTGGATGGGGTCGTTGGAAGATTTAGAAAGGATCAAGCAATTTCCCGAAGAAGCATTTGTGGATTACGCAAGAAGGCGGAGGTTCAAGTATGCTTCATGTCAGGTCACCTTGAGCGATCAGGAGCAACTCATGTGCATCCGAAAGGGTGCTATTCCACTTGTGGCAAAGAGGTTGAGTAGGGTGTTCTTGAAGGATTATGATGAGGTTATAGGATGGGCTCGGTATGGATCGTCGGACCCTTCCTACGTAAATCCAAACATCCCTCACATGATGGATCTGATTGTTGTGGATATCTGGGGAAGTTCCTCGGAAGAGGAAGGTATCAATCAGAAAGCTCCAATCCATATCTGGGATGAGTCTGATGACGAGCCGGAAATTGCCGTAATGGTAGAGTCGGGCCGAGGCACCGAGGGAAAGAATCTGCCCGGATTTAAGATCTTCAACGATGTTACTGACTGGGGCAAAAGAAAGGCAAGCTGCTTCATAGAGGGGATCATGATGCTTGACCTGAATGCTGAGGAGCAGGTGATCACTATTGAGGCCACTGTAGGAGCGGTGGATGAGCCCAGTACCTCTAAGACTTATGAGAAACTCGAGAACCCTGTTGATGACAACTAGATTACCGTTTTGTTTGAATCTGATGATGTACTCACCAATACTATCAATGAAATGAATTCTGATTTTGCTTACTTGCTTGATGTTGATTCTGATCATTCCATGCATTCTCATTCATATAACATGCCTACATTTGAAATCAATACAATAGAAATGTCAACTTTCAATCTTGGCACGGATGAAAATCCTAAACTTATACAAATTGCTCAAGAATTAACTATTGAAGAGAGGAAAGAATTTGAGAGAATAATTAAAAAAAATACGAAATAGTGTTTGCTTGGACGTACGAAGACATGCCTGAAACCGATAAATCCATCGTAGCTCACCGTATTCCAAAATACCCCGATGCTAAACCCGTAAAGCAAAAGCTCCGACCCATGAGGCCAGAATGGGTAGATAAGATCAGGGAAGAAGTGAAGAAACAGTTAGAGGCAGGTTTCATCAAAGTAATTGAATATCCGCCGTGGGTGGCAAATGTAGTGCCAATCGTAAAGAAGGACGGTAAGGTGCGAATGTGCATCGACTATAGAGATCTCAACAAGGCTTGAAGATGAATTCGCATTGCCTCACATCGATGTATTGATCGACAGTGCAGCATCAAGCATCTTGCACACGAATGTGGATGGCTTCATGGGCTACATGCAGGTTCAGATGGCCGAGAAGCACAAAGCAAAGACCTCGTTCACTACTGAGTGGGGGACATGTTGCTATAGAGTAGTGCCATTTGGTTAAAAAAAACGCCGGGGCAACTTATCAGCAAATGGCTACGGCACTATTCCACGACATGATACACAAAGAGGTGGAGGTCTATGGGGATGACATGATGGTCAATTCGGATACAAGAGAAGGGCACTTCATAGCACTTGAGAAGTTTTTGGCCCGAATCGCAGAATTCAAGCTAAGGTTGAACCCGAAGAAGTGCTTCTTTGGTGTTTCGTCGGGGAAAATCCTAGGCTACGTAATCAGTAACAAGGGGATTGAGGTGGATCCCAACAAAGTAAAGGCCATACAGGAAATGCCAGCACCCAAGAATGAGAAAGAAGTGAGAGGATTCCTGGGGCAAGTTCAGTATATCAGTCGGTTCATAGTACGACTCACTGCGATCTACGAGCCGATCTTTAAGCTGCTACGGAAAGATCAACCCACGATTTGGAATGATAAATGTCAGCAAGCCTTGGAGAGCATCTGGACCTATTTGATTAATCCGCCAGTTTTGAGACCACCCAAACTCAGAAAACCACTTCTCCTATATGTAGCGATCGAGGAGCGATCCATTGGAGCAATGTTGGCCCAGGAAGGGGACACTAGTGTAGAGCATGCAGTGTATTATCTGAGTAAGAAGTTCCTAGAATACGAGCTTAAGTATAATATGATCGAAAAGATGTGGGTGGCAGTAGTATGGCTAACGAAGAAGCTGCGGCACTATTTTCAGTCTTACAAAGTGATCATTATTTCCCGGATGGATCCCGTGAAGTATCTGTACCGAACTCCATCCATAACCGGGAAGCTGGCCCGATGGTTGTTGCTTCTGTCATAATTCGACATCGAATATGTAACGAAGAAGGTTATCAAGGGGAGAGCCGTAGCAGAATTTCTGGCCAATCAGCCCCTAAGTGCAGAAGAAGAGGAGACGAACTATGATTTCCCCGACGAGCATTTGAGCGCCATAGAGGTTATACCGTGGAAAATGTTCTTCGACGTCGCAGTTAATTTAAGTGGAGCAAGGGTAGGAGTGTTACTTATCTCGCCAGAAGGAGAAAGGATCCCAATGGCAAATAAGTTATCGTTCCCTCTCACTAATAATACGGCCGAGTATGAAGCGTGCGTCTACGGGTTAGAGTCTTTAGCAGCATTGGGAGCATCGTACGTTGAAATCTGGGGCGACTTAAAGCTGATTATCAAACAAGCACAAGGAAACTGGGAAGTAAGGGAAGAAAGGTTGCGCCCATACCTAGACCAGCTGGAGGGGTTGGCACAGAGATTCAGCGAGTGCCGCTTTTATCACATTCCCCGAGCACAGAACCAAGCAGCGGATGCTTTGGCCACCTTGGTGTCGGTGTGGGATAATCCACGGAATCTTGCCTCAAAGCCTTTGGTGCTAAAAAGGTCCCACAAACCGTGCTATGAAGATGTAATGTTGTTAGGAGTAGACGAGAAGCCTTGGTACTTCGACATTGTGAATTTCATGAAAAACGGGACTTATCCAGCAGAATCAGAACTTAGGGATCAGGCTGTGATCAGGAGGTTAGCTCATCAGTTCGTCATCCACAATGATTTGCTTTACAAAAGGCACACGATGGATTACAATTAAGATGCTTGGACGAGGGAGAAGCCCGTGAGGCAATGGAGTCGGTACACTCAGAAATTTGTGGAGCCAATATGGGAGGAGCAGTATTAGCAAAGAAAATCGTAAGGCAATGCTTCTATTGGCTCACCATGGAAAGAGATTGAAACGAATATATGAAGAAATGCCATGGTTGTCAAATCAACGGGGATTATAACCACCTACCAGCTATGGAACTACACATGTTGGCACCCGTTTGGCCGTTTGCAGCTTGGGGCATTGATATCATCGGAGAAGTGAGGCCTAATGCATCCAATGGGCAAAAATTCATCGCGGTTGCCATTGATTACTTCACCAAGTGGGTAGAGGCAGAATCGTTTAGTAAGTTAGGATCTAAGCAGATGAGGAAGTTCATTGAAAAGCACCCAATCACCAGGTTTGGAGTGCCTCACCACGTGATTACGGATAATGGGGTCCAGTTTCAGGGGGAAGTGAGAAGTCTCCTCCAAGAATACGGTATCGAGCATCATAGGTCTTCTCCATATCGCCCGCAAGCTAACGGTGCGGTGGAGGCCACCAATAAGAACCTTAAGAGGATTCTCGTAAAGACAGTGGAATCGCATCGGAATTGGAACGAGCAACTTCCGCTCGCTTTATGGGCTTATCGCACGACGGTTAGAACGTCTACTGGGGCAACACCGTTCTCCTTAGTATATGGGGCAGAAGCGGTTCTGCCTATTGAGGTTGAGAAGCGATCGCTGAGAATCGCGGTAGAAGTAGAGATTCCTAAAGCGGAATGGGTGAAGAAGCGTTATGAACAACTGGCATTGGTAGACGAGAAGAGGATGGAGGCTTTTTACCACATACAACTATATCAAAGGAGGATGGCCCGGGCTTTCAACGAAAGGGTTAAGGTCAGTCCTATCAAAGAAGGAGACATGGTGCTGAAATAGATCCGAATGACGCGCACCGACCCTAGGGGCAAGTTTAGGCCAAACTGGGAAGGACCGTTTCTCGTGAAGAAGATCCTAAGCAAAGGGGCGGTGAAACTAACCACGATGGATGGCATTGAGTTCTCCGAACCTACCAATCTGGATAGGCTTAAGAAATACTTTTCGTAAAAAAAAAAAGAAATAAAAAAAGAAATAAAAATTCCCGATAGGTTGAAAACCCGCAAAGGGCGATCTATGCAACAATAATGGACATCCCAATGAGTGAAAACCCAAGAGGGCGCTCATTTGAAAATTCCGGGATAATAAAAGGAGAGTTGAAAAATCGCTGGGACCTGAAAACCGAAAAAAGGCGGGTTCTGGTAACAGTAGTTATATCTTGAGCAATTATGGAAATAATGTGTAAGTGGCTAAGTATTTCTGTTGCTTGTAAATAAATAAAGGCATGAATATACTCGAAGAGAATGTTTGAAATGATTATGATCGACTGAATGTATGGTATTACAAGTCATGAGTTATACATTTCTTTTCCCCACCACCAAATAAAAAGCCTACACAAACATCTTTTTCACATATACCCACTATACATCACGATAGTACTAATAAAATTGTAAACCAAAACAATGACGGGACTATCAAGGAGGAGGAACCCCAAAGTCCCAAAAGCCCTCAAGCGAATCAAAGCCTCTGAAGTAAGGTGCCCATTCCTCGGCTAAGGCCTCCTCGGCAACCCGATGACCCTTTACTGCAATCCGCAAACTCTCCTCAGCAGCTCGCTGGACCTCTATATCCACACGGCTCCTCTCTTCGGTTGCCCGACCTCGCTCCTCCCAGCTGGAGCACTCATCCTCCATCTCTCGATAACGATGTAAAAACTGAGCGTCATCATTCCGTAGTGACTCTCCTCGCCCGGCCGCCACGCCCTCCTGTACTCTTCGGTCCATAGAATGGAGGCCTCCCTATAAAGAAAAATAGGAGGGAAGCAATGTAAAAAAGGAGAAAGAAGAAAAAAAAAGAGAAAATATACATACATTCATTCATAATCATGTGCATACATATCACTACACTAGGTTATACAATACTCACCATATGATGTGCGTGACTTAAGTCAAGCCGCACGTAGAAATACTTGGATAGCTCCACGAAATTTGTGCAAGTCTAGGCAGGCTTCGATAGGCAAATTAGGATTCGATCTATGGGCACAGGCCCCGCTACGGACTGCGGTCTATGGCATCATCAATGGGCACAGGCCCCGCTACGGACTGCGGTCTACGGCATTATCAATGGGCACAGGCCCCGCTACGGACTCCAGTCTACGGTATGAAGCGACTGCGGTCACAAACTCTCGGACGAGTGATAAAGCCCAAATATCAAAGCGACTGCGGTCAAAACCTCTTGGACGAGGTCTCAATTCCAACTCTCGAACGAGTGATAAAGCCCAGCTATCATCAACGAAGAGCACCTGCGATCGATGTAGAGATTAAGGTCGAACGGTTGATTTGGAGATATGCGAAACAAGCAAACGCCTACGATCGATGTATAGATTAGGGTCAGATGTTCGATTTGGAGATCTGCAATACAAGAAAACGCCTGCGATCGATGTAGAGATTAGGGTCGAACGATGGATGTGGAGATACGCAAACGAAAGGACGCCTGCGATCGATGTGGAGATTAGGGTTGAATGATTAATTTCAAAATGAAAGAGTACCTGCGGTCGAGATAAAGACTAGGGTCGCTAGAAAAAGCAACTTCACCTACGGTCGAGATAAAGACTAGGGTCACTAGAAAAAGCAACTTTACCTGCGATCGAGATAAAGACTAGGGTCACTAGAAAAAACAACTTTACCTGCGGTCGAGATAAAGACTAGGGTCGCTAGAAAAAGCAACTTTACCTGCGGTCGAGATAAAGACTAGGATCGCTAGAAAAAGCAACTTCACCTGCGGTCGAGATAAAGACTATGGTCGCTAGAAAAAGCAACTTTACCTGCGGTCGAGATAAAGACTAGGGTCGCTAGAAAAAGCAACTTTACCTGCGGTCGAGATAAAGACTAGGGTCGCTAGAAAAAGCAACTTTACATGCGGTCGAGATAAAGACTAGGGTCGCTAGAAAAAAGCAAATTTACCTGCGGTCGAGATAAAGACTAGGGTCGCTAGAAAAAGCAACTTCACCTGCGGTCGAGATAAAGACTAGGGTCGCTAGAAAAAGCAACTTTACCTGCGGTCGAGATAAAGACTAGGGTCGCTAGAAAAAAGCAACTTTACCTGCGGTCGAGATAAAGACTAGGGTCGCTAGAAAAAGCAACTTTACCTGCGGTCGAGATAAAGACTAGGGTCGCTAGAAAAAGCAACTTTACCTGCGGTCGAGATAAAGACTAGGGTCGCTAGAAAAAGCCATTTACCTGCGGTCGATTTAGACTAGGGTTGCTAGAAAGAGCCATTTTACCTGCGGTCAATTTAGAGACTAGGGGCCCCAGAAGGAGCGTTCGCCGGCAGCCGATTCAGAGGCAAGGACGGGACAGCCAAAGTGAAGATTGAAGACAAGATAGGAACTTGCGACATGGAGATCAGGTATTTCTCCTCCCACTCTATAGGTGTCTTTTACTTTAATATATTTCGCATTGCATGTGTTGAATTCACGAAAAGAGGTTTTCGAAAAAGCACACACGTCACAGCCAAAAATAGAAAGTAGGGGCAACTGTAGACACCGGGGTCGGAGGACCGATGAAGAAAAATTATAAAAAGGAATCCAAATCAGTCGATTAAAATAAATGATGAGTCAATAAAAATAATAAATATAAAAAAAACGTTGTTCAAAGGAACCGTGGAGACCGGTTTGATCGAATTCGGAAATCGAATCGAGATGACGGGCGAATCGGTTCCAGGAATGAAATCTTAAATCGTCTCGCCGAGTTCGGGGTGTTTCATTATTAATGAAATCTCGGATCGATAGGGGTTTTGGTTGTAGAATTTGAACAATAAAAAAATAGTTTTGTAAAAAGATCGATTTTATAAAAGCTAATTTTATAAAATCGGTTTTGACAAAAATCCTTTTTTTGATTTCGGTTAATTTTAGGTAGATTTTATTTGTTTAAATATTTTTTACTTTTATTTTTTTTATTACAAATATAAACTCGGCCCCGTCGGGGGCCGCTATTTTCGTCACGGGCCGTTGGACGGCCCGTGACGGGGTTGGGCCGCCCAAGCCCAACCCAATTGCACTTGGCTTTGGCCAAGTGCTTTAATTTGTTTTTAAAGAAAATAAAAAATAAATAAAATAACAAATAATAATAATAATGATGATTAATGATGAAAAGGAAATTGCTATGTAATTTCCTAAACTAATTTAGCTTGTCTTTGGCTCCAAGTTGGCTTGGAGCCAAAAATAAATTAAGCTTAGGGCTCCATTTGCCTATAAATAGGATGGAGTCCAAAGCATTAGAGAGGAGAGAAAAAAACCCGAACCCCTGGAAAAATTCCCCGAGACCCGAACAAAGAAAAAACACAAAAAAATCCGACTCAAAACACTATCAATCGACTTGATTTGGCATTCCTATTACCGATTGAGAGGTAATAATCCGAGGAACTAGACCCGTTTATTTATTCATCTCTTTTTGTTGTTTAGATCCATTTATTTATTTGTTTTTGCATTTTTATTGTTTAGATTTGTTGAATTAATTTCATGTTTTCATTAAATAAATCTTTGGTTTTGATTTGAAACGGAAAACCTCGTTTTAAGTCCCAATACGAACCGTGACCCGATTTAAGGGTAGTTCGGGACTAAAACGTTGTAGATCTAAAATTTAAAAATGTTTTTGATTAACGTTTTGAAATAAAACATCGTTTTGGGATGCTCCGTTATAGACTATGACCCGATTTGGGTAGTTCGGTGGCCAAAATGATAGATTAGATCAGATCTAAAGCTTTTTAATAAATCTGGAAAATATAGGAGTTGTTTCTGTAATTCTTCCGTTTCTGTCGGTAAAGGCAGTTTAGTGACGGAATTTCCGTCGGTAAAGCTGCTGGAACTTAAAAAAACCCCTTTTTCTCATCTTTTTTGACATTTATTCTTGTATATGTATATGTATAATTATGCAATATGTTTTTTAAAATTATTTTTGAGGTATATAACTAATAATTACTTATTATGTATTTATTTATTTTGTACATTTGGGTATCCTTTTCATTAATTTGATTTTGCAAAACTATATGTATATATTTTCTTTTAACTCATTTAAACTATATTGGGTATTATTTTAGAGGGTTATTTACTTGGGTATTTTGGGGTAATTAATTAGTAGACGTTTTGGGGATAATTAGATGTTATTTTGATGTTTAATGTATATTTGGGGAGAGTTATTTTCTATATATTTATTATAATAGTTATTTTGGGATATAAGGTTTATTTTCTTATTCTTAATGAACTTTGTTCATTGCTTTACATGTTTTTAATTAGGATAAAAGTGTATTATACTTAATATTTTTCATTATCATTATTATACATATATTTAGTATCTTTTATTTTTATTTTTTTAATCTATAGATATATCCTTATTTTTACATAAAAATGTATATATATATATATATGTATATTCACTTCACTTTTTGACCTTTATATATATATATTTCAAATTTGTTTTATTTGGTGAATTTTGGGGATTTAAATGGTTCATTCTTGTAAATATATTCAAGTAAAGGTTAATTGAGTGAAAAGGGGAAAATAAAAGATAAAAAGAGATTTCAAGTTGTTTGTCTAAATTAAAAGTTTTTCTAGATATTCCTAAAGTGTAAATAACTTTTTTTGTCATTTTTAAACCGTTTCCAAAACATCACGTGTTGAAACCTTAATCCGTTCCAACGACGGATTAAGCGAACATTGTAAATTGTTTCGTTGTAAATAATGAAGTTTTGAATTGCTTTCCTAACTAAATGGTTTTGTACAAAATAAATTGACTTGTATGCTTAATCACGTTTTTAGACTAAAACTGTTTGCTCAACGTTTTCAAATGCTCAAGTCGTTCCAACGGCGATTCGAGTAATCATCATTAACAGGGCTTTGAAACGTACCTAAATCGTTCCAACGGCGATTAAGGTACGAACCATGTAAATAAACTCGTTTTTGGGAGTGAGATTAGCATAGATGTAATATAGTCTAAAACATAAAATCACACTGTGAATAAATCAATTCTTTCTTCTTGCCCTCTCTCTCTTATATACTTTAAATTTATGCAAAATGGGTGATTCTTTACTAAAATGGCTTTCAAATAACATGCTCAAAACGGTTTTCAAAGCGAGAAAGAAAAGGTTTCAAATGAATTTTAAACTTAAAGAAATATGCGATTAGTCCGTTATCGCCTAACACGCTGAGTAGGAGGCCGGTGGTTCATAACCGGGCGATGTCAGGGTGCCTAGTAGCCTTTCTCCGGAAAGGAGCTAGCCTTCTCGGCTCGTACCTAAGTTTCCCGAACCCTCACCGGTCTCCCGCAAGGGATCGGTGTTCATTTTCCCATTCGTGGGTGGCGACTCTTCCATATCTCCGAGCTCCGGTCCTGTCGAGCAGCTTGATTCCACGATTGGTTGCTTTCGGCGCCAATCACCGCTTGCGTCGCCATGAGGTGTCCACCCCCCGGTCCGCCCGGGCGAGGCCGCGGCACCTCGTCTAACAACAGGTAAAGTATCATATTTTATTTTATGGCGACATACATGGACAGTATGGCCATTCTTTCCACAGAAGTCGCAGCTGACCTTCTGTTTAGGATGTTTCACTGACTTGTCAGCACCCCAGTGCTGAGCGTGCCAGCACACCTTAGTGGTGTGTCCTAACTTCCCACAAAAGTCACACTGGACTTTTCGCTGGGGATTCCATCTCTGCTGAGTACCTTGGTACTGAGTTCTCAGAGGACTGTTTCTTTTATTTGGAACCTTTAGTTGGTTCTGGATAGTTGTGACGTCCTTACTCAGTTTCTTTGAAACTGACTGGACTTCAGAGACAGACTCATGTATGATCTTCATGTTATAATGCAGAGTTGTATTGTCCTGAAGAAGGAATCTGAGGTCACTCAGTTTGACCTCTTCCACTTCGTCACAGCGCCTGCTGAGTGCTCTAACTTTCTTATTACACTTCTTGACAAGTGTATAGAGATCACTTAGGGCATTAACCATATCGTTTCTGAGCTGGGGAAGAGAAATTACCTCATTTGATTGCTCCTCGTCATCTGATAGGTCAGCATGCTCAGAGACGCATGGCTCACCAAGTTCGTCAGCCATGAAGCATATCTTCGCTGACTCGGTGGCCTCAGTTTCTGTAGATGAAGACTCATCACTGTCGCTCCAAGTAGCCACCATTGCCTTTTTCCCACTCTTCTTGTCTTTCCTCAGTGTGGGGCAGTTTGACTTAATATGGCCAGTTTGATGGCACTCAAAGCATGTAATGGGCTTTGAGCTGTCCTTTTTGTATTTGCTGTCGCTTGAGTCAGCTTTATACTTATCAAACTTTCTGTAACGCTTCTTAGAGTATTTGTCATTTTTCCTGAATAGCCTTTTCATCTTCCTTGTGAACATAGCCATCTCCTCATCATCAGTTGAGCTCCCGTCAGTGGAGTCAGCTTTCATGATAAGGGATTTCTGCTTCTTGTCTTCAGATTTTTCCTTCACCTCGAAGTTCTTTATAGATATCTCATGGGTCAGCAATGAACCGATGAGTTCGTCATATTTGTAGGTGGTTAAATCCTGAGCTTCCTCAACTGCTGTCTTCTTTGCTTGCCAATCTTTAGGAAGACTCCTGAGTATCTTTTTGACTTGTTCTTCCTCAGTGAAGATTTTTCCAAGTCTCTTGAGCTCATTAATGATGTTGGTGAACCTTGCATTCATATCTGAAATGCCCTCATCATTGTTCATCTCGAACAGCTCGTACAGTCTCATCTGCTGATTCACCTTGGACTCCTTTACTTTATTTGTTCCCTCGTAGGTGACTTCCAGCTTTTTCCAGATCTCTTGTGCCGACTCACAACCTGAGATTTTGTTATATTCTGCAGCATCGAGCGCACAGTGAAGCATATTGATAGCCGAAGCATGATTTTGGAGCTTCTTAAGATCATCCTCTGTCCATTTGGCCTCAGCTTTTACAACTGTTTGGCCAGCCACAACTTCGACAGGTACAAACGGGCCTTGGACTATAGATAGCCAGGCACTCATGTTTGTAGCTTGAATGAAATTTTTCATCCTATTCTTCCAGAAGGTATAGTTTGACCCGAAGAATAGGGGAGGCCTAGTAATGGACAGCCCCTCAGGCAGTATCTGAGTTGTTTGGTTTCCAGGGAGAAACCGAGTGCTGTTTTCACCCATGGTAGGGATCAGCTCAAGGTTGTTAGACCTTTTATAGTGAGCTTTTATGCTCTGATACCACTTGTTGGTCCCTTGTAAGGTTGCAAGTATAGTTCCAAGGGGGGGTTAGGAACTATTTAAACTTTTTTTGCAATTAGGGCAGACTTCTTTTTCTAAGGAAAAAGGTTTTAACACCGGCGCTGAGTAAACAGCAAGATACTGGCTTAGTCAACTGGTGACTAGGTCAGTTTCTTAGCTTGAGTCAGGAGATAGCACTTAGAGTCTATTCCTGAGCTCAGACGTTTAACGCGCACAACTCAAACTTGACCTCTTTACTTGGTCAGTTTTTGGTTATTTTAAGCAAGCAATATAAATAAGGAGTTAAAGGTAAGAAATACTTTACTCATCAGATTTATCCAGGTTCGGCTTCTTCTAAGCCTACGTCCTGTCCCCGGAACACGTTCCGAGATTTCAAATCCTCTACTGAGCTCTTTAAAGGTAGAGCCTCAAACCTTTTACAATCTTAGCAACTGAGTATAACAAGAGTACCTTCCTCTATACCTCTACTCAATCCTAATCTCTCGCTGAGTACTATAACCGAGTACTCAGCCTCTCCTTTCTATCTCTAGAAATGATAAGTGTTTTGTCCTATACAAAGATTTGCTAAGACACTTTAGACAATTGAAACAATCACTTTAGACTTTTACACAGATGTATGAATTGTAGTGTAAGATTTGCTTTGCTTCTTTGTTTGCAGAACTTGTGTAGAAATTTGGTCAGCGTAATGGCTTGATCAAGTTCTGTGTTGAGTGAAGCTTCTGATGGCACTATTTATAGAGATGTCTAGGCATCGGTCATTTCGAATTTCGAAATAACCGTTGGAGGGAAACGGCTACCTGTCGTTGTCATCCTGACTTGCTCAGAGCTCTCGGCCAATCAGAATTGTGTATCTTCTGTCCTCGGTCAGCTCAGCAGACTGTCTCTCCTTTTATGGTAAAGTCAACTGGACAGCATACTGTGTCGTCTGAACTTTACCCAAAGGGGAAATACTTTGTCTGGAAGTTTTCCTTGGCCAGCTGATGTCTTGTACGTTTGTCGAATCTACTCAGCAGCTTCATTTTGAAGTTGTTCCCGAAGGTCTTCTAGATCCTTCTTTTGCTGAGTTGCGTTTTGTTCAAAACGGCAACGTCTTGACAAACGCGGGCCGAGTTGTACTGAGTTGTTTGACTTGGGCCTTGACTTCCGTATTGGGCTTGGGCCTTTTAATTCTTGTGTCTTATAAATAATTTTAACTCAACATTGAACAAACACATTAGTAGAATAAATCAAAGCATTTAAACTTAGTGTGTTTTAGAATATGTATTTCAATTATACTTAAACAATTTTGTCAAATCAAAATTATGTGGAAAGGTGTTTCAACAAATAGTTCAACATCTCAACGCTCTTCAAGAACAAGTTCAGACTTTGTCAGCTGCGAACACGCGCTATGCAACTTCTGATGAAGTCAAAATGCTTTTTGCTCAGCTTCACACTGAGCAAATTAAAACCAACGAGCAAATGGTCTCCTATTCTCAGTGCTCAGTGGAGCAAATTGGTGAGGCCGTTCGATTGCTGAACTTGAATAAGCAAGAGATGGATACCGACGCTATGAAGCAAAATGAAATGTTGTCTATCACCAGACAAACCTTCAACCACATACGTCACACAAATATTCAGCGTCAATACTACGACACATCCTTACTGAAGACTTTTCATCAAGTCGTTGCTGGTCTGACCGATGCACTTACCTGGATAGGTAAATCTCAAGCTTTCATAGTAAGCATGATCAGCGCTGCTGAACTCAATATACCCGTCGAGGTATCAGATGATGGAGTTGATATTTTTTATGGTGTCAATGAAAGCGCCGATAGACTTAAGGCGCTGTCCACGGAACTGACCAAAGCCGTCTTAACCAATGCCTTTAGGATTCCTCCTCCCGATGCTGACAAAATGGGGGAGAAAGAACAAGCTAGAACACAGCATGAGCATAGTCAGTCCAAGCAAAAGAAAAAGAAATAGAAATTAGGCTAGCTCAGTTATGCTTAGTTTGTAGTCTCTATGTTTATGCTTTTCTTTTGTTGTATATGCTGACTACTTCTAGTAATATCAATACTTGCATCTTTTTATCCAAAAACTGAGTTATGAGTTATTATCTATGATGCTGAGTATTAAGTTATTATGTATCTTCAATTACATCAACCATGTTTAATGCTTATAAAACTTGTTGATCGTACCTAATGCTGATAACATGTTTGACATTGACTTATATGTTTATATAATATTGTCTTATAAAACTCATTGAACAACAAATTACTCAGCGCCCTCTGAATGTTAAAACTTCCGCTTAAACACTGAGTAAAATAGAATATGTTCCATGAGCTGACCTATATCTATAAACTGACCTTAGACTTACTCGATTAAACCTTCAAATGTTTAGAGTAAAACTAAGTCAGTAGCTCAACCCTTATGGGGGAGTTTGCTAAGTTATATTAGGTCAACTATTATGGGGGAGCTCAATACTGAGTTCTTCGCTAAATAGTTTTACCAACATCAAAATGGGGGAGTTTGTTGAAACACTTTTCCACATAATTTTGATTTGACAAAATTGTTTAAGTATAATTAAAAACATATTCTAAAACACACTAAGTTTAAATGCTTTGATTTATTCTACTAATGTTTTTGTTCAATGTTGAGTTAAATTGTTTATAAGACACAAAGACTAAAAGGCCCAAAGCCCAATACGGAAGTCAAAGCCCAAGTCAAACAGTTTAAGGCAACTCGGCCCGCGTATGTCAAAACGCTGTCGTTATGTACAAAATGCAGCTCAGCGGAAGAATGATCTAGAAGACCTTCGAGGAACAACTTCGGGACGAAGCTGCTGAGTTGATTCGACAAACAGTACAAGATAGCAGCTGGCTAAGAACAACTTCCAGACAAAGTGTTTCCACTTTGGGTAAAGTTCAGAAGACACAGTATGCTGTCCAGTTGACCTTACCACAAATGGAGAGACATTCTGCCGAGCTGACCAAAAGCTGACCGAGTAAAGAAGAAGATACTCAAATCTGATTGGCCGAGAGCTCTGAGCAAGTCAGGATGACAACGACAGGAAGCCGTTTCCCTCCAACGGTTATTTCGAAATTCGAAATGACCGACACCTCAGACGTCTCTATAAATAGAGCCCTTCAGTTGCTTCATTCTACACAGAACTTGATCAAGCCATTACGCTGACCAAATTTCTACGCAAAGTTCTGCAAGAAAAAGCAAAGCAATCTTACACTAAATTTCATATCTTTTGTGTAAAAGTCTAGAGTGATTATTCAATCATCTAAGGTGTCTTAGCAATCATTGTTTAGGACAAACACTTATCATTTCTAGAGATTAGAAAGGAGAGGCTGAGTACTCGGTTATAGTACTCAGCGAGAGATTAGGATTGAGTAGAGGTATAGAGGAAGGTACTCTTGTTATACTCAGTTGCTAAGATTGTAAAAGGTTTGATGCCCTACCGTTAAAGAGCTCAGTAGAGAATTCGAAATCTCGGAACGTGTTCCGGGGACAGGACGTAGGCTTGGAGGCCGAACCTAGATAAATCTGCTGAGTAACATATTTCTAACCTTTAACTCCTTTATATATTTATTGCTTGCTTAAACAAAAACTGACCAAGTAAAGAGGTCAAGCTGAGTTGTGCGCATTGAATATCTGAGCTCAGGAATAGACTCTAAGTGCTATCTCCTGACTCAAGTAAAGAAACTGACCTAGTCACTAGTTGACTAAGCCAGTATCTTGCTATTCACTCAGCGCCGCTGTCCAAACCTTTTTCTCACGAAAAAGAAGTCTGCCCTAGCTTAAAATTTTTTAAATAGTTCCTAACCCCCCCCCCCCCCTTGGAACTATACTTGTAACGTTATAAGGGGCCAACAGAACTCCATGTTGTATTTTTCCAGAAACGATAGGTAAATTTAGACCTTTATTTATATATATATAATGAAATATTATATTCTTACGTTAAACATATTTTTTAAATATAATAATTATGATATAAAATATAAGAATATTATATATAAAAATATATATATATTTCATTAAATTAAGATAGTCTGGTTAAAGATCCTAAAGTCCCAACACATCTTACCCAAGAGAGCCTGGTTAAAGATCCTAAAGTCCTTAATGCCCAAACCTCTACCCTCCAAACTTTTGCAACAAGTCTGCCAAGGAATCGTGATTAGCTTCCTCTGATCAATACAACCAGTCCAAAGGAAATTCCTAACACTTCTATTGAGCTTATTCAACAGTCCCACTGGCCACTTATAGATCAATTGGTGGCCTTCAGTTCCTGTTTTTTGCCACAGGTTTATCAATGATGACATTTGTAGTATTTCATACTTGTTTTTTTCTTGACTTTTCCTATCTTTTCTCCTCCCCCTTTCTTTTTGTTTGTTCTTCTTCCTATTCTTTTGTTCAAACACTCACTTTTTTTCTTTTATTAATATATTGCGGGCTTGACAGTTCTTGGGTCATGGGTGCTCACTCCGCCCAAGTTCTGTCTTTTCCCAATTTCTATAAAAAAAAACATATATTTAATCTATAAAGAAATTACGAGTAAGGGTAACTAGATACAGTTCTGGAAGGGGTGAACTCCATGTTGCATTTTTTTCTAGCAACGATAGGCAAATCTAGACCTTTATTTATAAATATAATGAATATATTATATTCTTATCTTAAACATATTTTTTAAATATAATAATTATGATATAAATTATAAGAATATTATATAAAAATATATTTTTCATTAAACTAAGATAGTTTAACATATATTTAATATATAAAGGAATTATGAGTAAGGGTAACCAGATACAGTCCTGGAAGGGGTGAGGAACTCCATGTTGCATTTTTTTCAGAAACGATAGGGAAATTTAGACCTTTATATATATATATATATATATATAATAAAAATATTATGTTCTTATTTTAAATATATTTTTTAAATATAATAAGTATGATATAAAATATAAAAATATATTTTTTCATTAAACTAGGGTATTTTAACATATATTTAAAATATTATTAAAATAAAATATTTACAAATACAGTTAAAATAAATTATATTTTTATTTAAATTAGAGAGGTGAGACAATAAAAAAATAATAATAATATCATTTTAATATTTTATGCTCGTGTATATTTAAATATAAAATTAAAGTTTATGTATCAAAGTATGAAACACGTTTAAGTTTAGGTATGATACATACAATTTATCTTAGCACATTTTCTTGATGGACATAAAATTGCTTCATCTGTGAAACATTAGGTTTAACATTTCACTGTTTTACATGTAAGACCTAAATATATTCTCTTCCAAAAATCATAGTGCTAATTTTATACATTATACCCCATTAAAAATGTCACGTTCGTGTCTAAATTTCTAGAATTTATACCTTGATATTAGTATATATTATAATTATTGGGTGTGTGATATTTATTTGGTGCTATAGGAAAAGTTTGGGGTTAATTTGATGGTTTGTTGTAGAAATTAAAAATTTAGGGTAATTTTTAAAAGATTATATAAAGATAGAGGATCAAACTGGATATTTGCAAGATTTGGGTATAAATCCCAAACCTTCCCGTATGTCTGATCCATCATCGTCTTTCTTTCCTTTTTCTTTTTCCTTCTCCTGCATCTTCAGTTTCTCTTCAACCGTATCTCCACCGTTTCTTTGATTTACGGAGTTTCGACCGAATTACTCGAAATTTAAACCATAACATCCTTACGCATAGTTCTAAGTTCTAACCGAAGATTTTTTGAGTTTCGGAAGTGTTTGGAGGGAAAACGTTTTAGACATAATTTAGAGGAGAATCGAACGGGTGTGTTTTCTTTAATTAGTAGCCAATGTAAGTAACTATCAACTATATTTTGAGTTTTATGTATATATATATATGTATAATCAAAGAATTTTCAGAAATTGATATCTTAGGGTTTAGACATGTATTTTGTAAAATTGGGGTTTAGACAGGTATTTTGTAAAATTATATTTCAAATAAAGTTGTTTATATGTGAATTTCAGGTTTTTATTTGGTTATGTTGATTTAAGGTTTAATTTGGTTGAGTAACTTTAAAAATTTTATTGATTGATGATATATAAGATTGATATTTTGGAGAATGGAAAAATTATAAGCTTGATTATGATTAAGTGAAGTATATATATATATATATGTGTGTGTGTGTGTTTTTGGGTTTAATATATATATATGGAATAAAAATGTTTGGTAACCATTAAGAGTAGTCTGGTTGGATGGTTTCGAATCTAAAGACCATATTTAGTGAGAAATATGGCATGTGTACACAGTCTGAAGACCTATCGGGTATGGCAGTGAAGTGTCGGGTAAGACCATATAGGATAGGCAATGTTAAGAGACGTCTCGTGTATGTTGTGAATTGTGATTGAATTATAAGGAGATGAACTCAAGAATGGATACAAGATTTTATGTTTTTATGTTTTTGGTTTAGAACCTGGATTATATTATGAATTTAAAGTTTGAGTATATTTTATAAGGTTTTGATTACATCTTTTATAAATGTATATATGTAGCTATGTTAAGTAAAATTGGTTTCTATAGTTGATGGTTTCTTATTGAAATGTTTGTCTCATTTTTACAAATGTTTTTAACAGGTTTTTTAGGCGAAGAAGTGCAAGGTACTGAGAGGGGTACTCGATCCTAGGGCGACGTTCGGTTACGGCTACGAGATTCACGTCGTCTCTAGGATATTGCATCCATTTTGTTCATGTACATATATGTTGATAGTATATGTTTAAGGACACTTGTATAACTTGTTTTTGGTAGTGTCCTTTTGTTTGGTGATTAGTGTAGAGAAAGAATGCTAAGGAATGCACTTCTAAGTGCTTTGTGTTGGAGTAATCTTTTTGTAACCTTGATATGTTAGTTGGTATGTATTATATATATATATATATATATATATATATATATATATATATATATATATATATATATATATATATATATATATAGAGATCAGGTGTGACACATTTCTTGTGGTGTGACAAGCCTTATTGTGTGACAATGACCAATTTTGTAATTAACCAAAAGGATGGGGTAAATTTGTAAATAAAAGGAAAGAGAAAATTGTTTTATTTTTTTCTTTAAAATGCATTTTCCCAACTTTTCCAACCTCGTTTTTCAAAAAATTTTATACCGTTGGACTCGTCTTAATTAAACGGTCATTTTAAGATCCATGAAGCTCAAGTAAAAAAAATTCCGGTGAACGGAATCCGGGTGGGCGTTTTCCGGCGAGAAAAAAAGTGTCCAGAAAACTCTCAAAAAATTTCAGAAAATGTAAAACTTTATTCTAAGAAACTTTAATTCTTCGGTCAAAGCGAGATTTCTTACGGTTTAGTCCCAATAAATTTTTTTTTAAATTTTATCCATTTTACACGGTTCAACAATTTGTTGGGTAAAAAATGTAAGGAATCTCGCTTTAAGCCAAGAATTAAAGTTTCTTAAAATAATGTTTTACATGTTTTGAAATTTTTTGATAATTTTCTGGACACGTTTTTTGTCCTACTTACGTGGTTCCAAATGAGTGTACCATTTGTTCCAACATAATACTTATATTGTTCCAACAGAAAATTGTTTTATTTCTTTTTTTTAAAATACATTTTTCTGACATTTCTAACTTCGCTTTTCGAAATTTTTTATACTATTAGACTCGTCTAAATTAGACAGTCATTTTAAGATTCTTGAAGCTCAAGTAAAAAAAAATCGGGTGAACGGAATCCGGGTGGGCGTTTTCTGATAAGAAAAAAAGTGCCCAGAAAATTCTTAAAAAATTCCAAAAAATGTAAAACATTATTCTAAGAAACTTTAATTCTTGGGTCGAAGCGGGATTTCTTACGGTTTAGTCCCAATAAAACTTGTTCCTTAATTTTATCCATTTTACATGCTTCAACAATTTATTGGGTCAAAACTGTAGGGAATTTCGCTTTGAGCCAAGAATTAAAGTTTCTTAAAATGATGTTTTACATGTTTTTGAATTTTTTGATAATTTTCTGGACACGTTTTTTGTCCTACTTACACTGTTCCAAATCAGTGTACCATTTGTTCCAAATCAGTATACCATTTGTTCCAACATAATATTTGTATTGTTCCAACAGAAAAATGTTTTATTTCTTTTCTTTAAAATACATTTTCCCGACATTTCTAACCTTGGTTTTCAAAAATTTTTATACTATTAGACTCGCCTAAATTAGACGGTCATTTTAAGATCCCTGAAGCTCAAGTAAAAAAAATTCCGGTGAACGGAATCCGGGTGGGCGTTTTCTGGCGAGAAACAAAGTGCCCAGAAAATTCTCAAAAAATTCCAGAACATGTAAAACATTATTCTAAGAAACTTTAATTCTTGGGTCGAAGCGATATTTCTTACGGTAAAGTCCCAACAAATTGTTGAAGCATGTAAAATGGATAAAATTAAGGAAAAAGTTTTATTGGGACTAAACCGTAAGAAATCCCGTTTCGATCAAAGAATTAAAGTTTCTTAGAATAATGTTTTACATTTTCTGAAATTTTTTGAGAATTTTCTGGATACTTTTTTTCTCACCGGAAAACGCCCACCCGGATTCCGTTCACCGGAAATTTTTTTACTTGAGCTTCATGGATCTTAAAATGACCGTTTAATTAAGACGAGTCCAACGGTAGAAAATGTTTTGAAAAACGAGATTGGAAAAGTTGGGAAAATGCATTTTAAAGAAAAAAAATAAAACAATTTTCTCTATCCTCTCTTTCATTTTATTTACTAATTTGCCACCTTCCCTTTTTAATTATCATCAAAACTACGTAGTTTTGTTATGTCACACAATAAGCTTTTTGTCACAACTTAAACCCTTGTCACGCTGGATCTCACCCCTATATATATATATATATATATATATATATATATATATATATATAATTAGTTGAAGTTGAGAACTTGTGGAATAGTGTGATATGAGATATGAGTAAAGTTATAACTTTGAGCTAGAGATAATAGAGAATTGTCTATACAGGTGCTGCGGAAAAATCAGATTCGTATCTAAACCTTGTGCTGTATTTTTCGACCAGATATAGGCTGAATCTGTTATGGAGTCTCAAATGAAAGTTCTTTATTTTTGTCTTACGTTTCCAGGGGTTTTGAATCGCCTTGATCGGACTCCATATGAAGAAGTTCGGTTATAAACAACATATGTTGGTCATTTTAGCTATAAACCAGAATTTGGTTGTTTATATTCTTGAATTCTCTTTGGTATGATTTTTTTCCTTATTTGAGAGACATTGCTATTGGTTTATATAATAAGTCAGTGATAATATTTCACCGTTTTATCTGATCTTATTTTAGATCGGGTATGACAAAAAAAACTACAATTATAACATGTAAACATTACTCAAGATTCTGAGGTTTTTACATATCATTCTTATAGATACTAAAATTACATATGACTTGTGAATACATTATACAGAACTAGTATAATATAAGAGGATTAGGGGTCTGTGACACAAATTTTGGAAACAAACTTTTGGGTTATGATCCTCAAATCGGTTCTGTATTCTTGTAGAAAATCCCTAGTTGACTAACAGAGAATTGTAGCCAATCTTGCAAGCTTAATTAGAATTATGGACTCAAATTAGGCAGGATAAGGGTATTTAGGGCTAAATTGAATTCATATCAATTCAACTTTATGTTTATTAATGGTGTATGAAAAAACTTTGAAAATTGTAATTTGAAATTTTTGAAGACATAGTTTTACTTTTAAGTTTTGAAGTTGAATAACCATAATGTTAGTGAGAGTAAAGTTAGGTTACCATGGGTGTAATTTACCCCGATATTAGATGCGATATTTGAATTTGCAGATGAAAAATTAGAAAATTTACAAACCATTCATAGAAATGGCCTATACATCACCAGCTCCTTGAACTTGTCCAAAATAGTAGATTGACTCTCTGAACTATGCAAATGTCTCACCAGCTCCTTAAACTTGCTTATTTCGTATCACTAGTTCACTAAACTTGTCCATAAAAGTAGATTAGCTCCCTAAACTTTGCAAGTATCTCACAAACTCCCCAAACTTGCTTATTATGTAACAACTATTTTGAACTAGTTCAGGGAGCTGGTGATGTATTAGGTCCAATCCGTCATTTGTTTTTAGTTCCACAAATTAATGAGGTTGCAGGACTCGAACCCTCGACCGTTTGGTCCAAGCGGCTCTAATACCATGTCATAGAACCGTTTAAACTAAAAGCTCAAGCTAATAGTTAAGACTCAATCATATATCTTATATTAATCTTTGACAGTCTTCAAGAGAAAAGTTTATGAAAAATGTGAGAAAAATGTTTCCGTTTTGAAGAGAGTAAACCATTTTTCTAAGCTTTTGGAACCATGTTTCATTCTTTTTTGTCCTTTTGAAAACAATAGTCACTCATCACTTTTTTTTCCGTTTTTTGTAAGCATTAAAAAATATTTTATTTTTATGTACAATATTTTCCAACAAATAAACGAAACCTGATAATCCAAAAATAACATAAATATTTAAAGATATTATAATATTCTCCTATATTTTTCAATCTGTAGTAAAATCATATATAACCTTCTTAAAAAAATGTATCCGTAAATATACGATTTGATTGTCACAATTGTCATTGTGATATAAAATATCGGATTGTATTAGAACTAACTCGTTTGATACTAATCTGATACTCAGTGGCAGAGCCAGGAATTTCAACTTAAGAGGGGCTACTTGTAGTCGTGCGGTTGAGGATAAATTTTAACGGACTGGACAAAAAAAATTTAACTTCCAACAAGTTAAAACACCGTCGTTTTTTTTGTGATCACAAAACATTAAAAGTGTCCAACGTGAAAAGAGTAAATATATTTAGTTTTCTATTAGTTCAATGCTAAATTCTAAAAAATTATAACATTTTGCAGTTTTTATTTTAGTTTTAATAGTTTTATATTTTTTATAAATTAAAATTTAATTTAGGAATTAAGTTATTTGAATATCAAAAATAAAAAACTAATTTTTTTTAATGGAAAAGACATCATAAAAATGAATTCAAAAGTATTATTAAAATAAGGAGTTCATTAAGAAACATGCATTTTTAACTATCTCATATACCTTTAAACATTGGAATAAATACTACATAAAGTCTATATACAATAGTATTCAAGGATGGAGCCGGTGATCAGAGAGGCTCGGGCCCCGGGCTGGCTCTGCCCCTGCCAATACTTCAAACTCTCTCCTCGCATGATACGAACACGACTCAAAGTTTTTTTGAAGTCTCTTCTAACATAGTTTGAACTATTACAACTTACTAGGTTTGACAAGTATTTCTTCCTAGCAAGACCAAAAAAAAAAAATATATGTGGAAATTGGTTATTTGTGACTAATCCTCAAATGGGTTACGTAATCTTGCAAAAAAAATCCATACTCGACTAACAGAAAACTGTAGCAGTCTTGCAAGTTAGGGTCCGTTTGGCTACTTACTGTTTGTTGGTTCCTGTTTCTGTTTACTGTTTGCCTTTGGAAAAGGCTGCTTTTCCAAAAAGCATGAGTTTTCTGATTTTGTAAAAAACTACTTTTCAGCCATAAAAGCAAACAAGAGATTTCTAACCAAACACCAGACAAACATGAGTAACATAAAAGTAACTTAATTTTAATTTTGATTCTTTTATTAATATAAAAGTCATTCAACCTTGATCACTCTAATAACGGCTAATCCTTAATTGTATATAAATGATAAAAAATGATATTCTAAACAACTTTAATTCTTAAATCTTTTGGTTTTGAATGGTGATTTAGGATTCTCGAAAATGTGGTTCTATAATAATGCGGTATTAAATAACTTAAATTCTTGAAAATTTTCATTTTTAAGTCGTTGAATGCAAAGTTGAGACTTTTATATTAGGTTTTGAAGTTGAATAGCCATATAATAAAGGCAAAATTAAGTGACCATGAGTGTAATTTACCCGGATATTTAGATGCTGAGATTTGAATATTCAGATGAAGAATTAGAAAAATTTAGAAATCATTCATAGAAATTATGTAGTCCACCAATTAATGCAGATGGTTGAGTTATAGTCATGGAGTGTTTATTGGGGCAAAGCAAGTCAAGTCCTCGTCAGTTTCAAAAATACCAAAGAAGTTTGCGTTCTCTGTGTTTTCCGGATAAAGAACAAATTTAACCCTAATGAGTGCAGATTTAGTCGTAACTTAAGAAATTCTGCGAATTTAACATTTAAATAACAGTCAAATCAGTCTTTTCAAATTTTCGATAGCGTACAGCTAAAATTGATCTTGTTTGGAAACATTACTGTTAGATCTACATCATTTCATACGTTAAGGCTAAGCCTTTGTTTGGGAGTTTGGAGGTTAATGGAGGTGAAAGTTAAATGAGGTAATGGAAAGGGAAGGGAAGTGATGGAATGGAATGGAAAGTTAAAAATTAACATTGTTTGGGAGTTTATAGAATGTAAATGAGGTTAAATGTTTAGCCTTGTTTGGGAGTTTAAATATGGAGGGGAATGAAGGTTAAATTTATTCTGCAGAGACAAGAAATTTTAAAAAAGTTTACGTTACTCTCATTAACCCCAAACAAGGGCTAAATCTAAACTTCGCTTGAAAAGTTGGGGTTAAATTGCCCTTCTCCCTTTTTTCCCCTATTTATAGAGATGTTGATTCAGAGGAATTCATATCAAAACTCAAAAACACATCCATGGCTGCTTTTTTGCTACCTGTTGTGCTTTTGATTTCTCTACTAGGAATAACAGGTAAGTTGTTTCTGTATAATCTCTAATTACTGAGTGTATGTGTATGCAATGCAATGCAGGTTTAGTTTAACTCATCAGGCATTCAATTTTATTGCAGGTGTACAATCTATAGGTGTTTGTTATGGAAAGCTTGGGGACAACTTACCTTCCGAAACGGATGTCGTCGGTCTTTACCGATCGAATAACAATCGGAAAGATGAGAATATATAGCCCTGATAGACCAACACTTGAAGCTCTTAGAGGATCAAACATAGAGCTCATCCTCGACATCCCCAAGGACAACCTTCAGCGGCTGGCCGATGATGCATCGGCCGCAGCAACTTGGGTTCAGGACAACGTTGTGGCTTATGCATCGAACGTGAATTTCAAGTACATTGCTGTTGGGAATGAAGTGGAGCCTGGAGAGGCAGTTGCAAGATATGTTCTACCTGCAATGCAGAACATTCAGACAGCAATAACATCAGCAAATTTGCAAGGACAGATCAAGGTTTCAACAGCAATCAAAATGAATTTGTTGGAAATTTCCTCCCCTCCATCGAACGGGGCGTTTGGCGGTGCTGCGAGTTCATACATAGGCCCGATCGTTAACTTCCTAGTGAGCAATGGGGCACCACTTCTTGCAAATGTGTACCCATATTTCAGCTATGTTGGTGACCCACAAAACATTCCACTTGAATTTGCCTTGTTTACTTCGCCAGGAGTTGTCGTTAACGACGGTCCGTTTCAATACCAAAACTTGTTCGACGCAATGATAGATGCTCTATATGCTGCCCTGGAGAAGTCCGGTGGTGCCAATTTGCAGATTGTTGTATCCGAGAGTGGTTGGCCATCTACGGTGGCGGTGCAGCAGCAACATTTGATAATGCAGGGACTTATTATAAGAAATTGATTGATCATGTCAATGCCAACCAAGGAACTCCAAGGAAATCCGGACAGGCTATAGAGACTTACTTGTTCGCTATGTTCAACGAGAACCAAAAGGAAGCCGGAATCGAGCAACATTTCGGTGTCTTTCTCCCTAGTAAACAGAACAAATATCAGATTACTTTTGGTTGATTAATTAGTTAAACTGTATTAAGGATTTTAATTAAATAAGAGCACACTATGACCATGTGTATGATTATAGAAGGCATATATACATGTAATAAACATTTCAAATTCCCTTTTGCCAATATAACAGTTTTCCCTGTCAAATTTTCAACTGTTATATGGATCCTAGAAATCTTCAAGCCCTTTAGTCGGGTCTTTCACGGAAAGGGTAAGGCTTAGTTCAAAAAATAAATACTGTGATGCAAATTTTAACCTTATCAAAGGGTGTACAAAACGGTGTTTAAAACACGGACTTTATATGCAAAGAACTCAGTGATTGAATGTCAGCATATGACACTGACATCTGTTTCAAATACCGGTATGAAATGTCAAAACAACTGCTGCAGCATTCTCAGTTGCAGCAGCAACTCGATATTGAATCACCGGGATCTTTGCATTTGAAACTGATGTTTTGAACACCAGTTTTGCAGACAACCCAGACAGGAGCATTGGGACTGGAAATTTTTTTAATTGCGCCTTGCTTACAGAGTTTTCCGCAGAAAAGGCGTTTGTCTTTCCCACAATCATCTCAGTCGTGTTGGCTAAAACAGAGAGCAAACATACCATCAATCAAGCTGTTGGTTGGAGTGGTTATAAGCTTCTTCCCCTTTGAGTATATGGCGAAAACAGGTGCTCAAAGAGCTTTATCCCTTTGAGTTTCCTTCCTAACTCAGTAAAATGCCAAAAAAACGCAGACGAACACATGCATCGAGCCAATATTCAACTACCAGACACTACGGAGCTGAAGTAACCCATGCCACACTCCCAAGAAAAGCTCGAATGACCTGCAATAAAAGGGTATTTACACCCAAAACCGACACAGATGTGTAGGTAGAGAATACCTAGGGGCACGAGACAACTCTGAGAGAGATCACAAGCAATTAGGTACAATTTAGTGCTAGACCATTCCCTTATTCGATTCCAATCAAATTTGATGCATGAATTTGTGATAAATTCAACAATCACGAAACGGGAAATCAACCAAACGGACAAATTTAATATATATATAAAGATTCATACAAGAAAAGTAAACCTAATGCAGAACAAACATAAGATGGAGATTTTAACAAGAAAAGCATAACATTGCAAATATTTGAGTTTCAAGCTCTAACAAAATGATCTATTTCTTCAACTTCTGAGCCACCAATGCATTATATTCCTCTCTCAAGTTGTTATATTTTGCACTCAAGCTCTTGAAAGATTCCATTTTTTCTTTTGAAACCTCTTTCCTCTTCTTCTCCAAATGAATCTTCAATGATTCTATTTGGGTTTTCAGTTGTTGAATCTTCTGGATCTTCTCCTCATGCTCTTGCTGCAGTGTTTCCAACTCTGACAATGACATCTTCTTGGCTATAATATTTCCAAAATTTCTTAAATTAAATTTCAGAACATACAACTTAATAATGGATTTTTCATAATGTTTATTCTAAAGGATATATCCCAAGGTAATGCTTGATTAAAAACAAAAACTATTTTTAACCGTGTTAGAAGACGTAAAAAACCGGTTTTTAAAACACCCGTTCAAATGCAAAGAACCCGGTGATCCAATCACCGGATCTGACATCTACTATTTGCAGTGAACCCAGTTATCCATTTGACACCCGTGTTTTAAACACGGGCAGTGATTACACCTAGGTGCATAAAAAAAAATTGCTAAATCGAACTCGTTCAATTTTTTTCTTTATGTAAATATACATATATACCATTGTAAAATTTCTCAAAATAAATATAAACTAAATGAGCTAATTAATCTCAACCTTAATTTGTCGAAAATAGGGGCCGAAACCATCTATAATAGGAGAGGGCTCTACCGGCCGGAGGGGCCGAAACCATCCATGCTAGGGGTGGTTTCGGTGGCCAGGCTCCTCCCTGTCTCCGCCCCTGGATGATCCAGATTTCACTGAAAGGGGTACTTAATACTTATTGTGATTTATGGGTGCTAAATTTATATATTTTTTTAGTGTTTTTACATTAAAAAAATTAAAGTGGATAGAATTTCTAGCGTTTTTGGCAACCAGTGGATGCTCAAGCGTAAAGATGGCAACGGGCAGTGTCAATCCCAAACCCTACTTGTCCCATTACGGGGTTTACTTTTTGCATTCCATACCCGTCCCATTTAATTCGCGGGTACCCTTCCGTTAAGAATCAATATATAAAATAAAAAATATTTCAAATTTAACAAAGTATAAATTTAATAAATCATCCATTTAAAAATTGAACCTTAATCAAGAAGAATAAAGTAGTTTAATGGTATCATTCAATGTTGAAGAACAAATGGCTTGATCCAACCTCTTACATCTAAAAACAATAATAATTTTTAATATATAAAAAATTTATGACGGTTAACCGATACCCTAGGGCATTCTCGTACCCGTCCCATACCCATCACGGGTAATAGTTTTGATCCCACACCCGTCTCATATCCTTTTATATGGGTACGGGTAGTCCTATTAGGATTGGGTAGTGTCGGGTACCCACGGTCACACAGTACCCGTTGCCATCCCTACTCAAGCGTCCCCTAAACCCCTGGATCCGTCCCTGAGTTACACGGGTTTCGTTAGGTCTGTAAAAAAAAATTAACCAGACCTTAAGGAATTTTTCTCGGAAAAGACATTATTTCGAGGGAAAATCCTAACTTGACTAATCAGATTCATGATTTTGTCAACTAACTCGCCATAGTAAAAAAATGGTACCTGATGAACTGTACGAACTGTCACTGCTACCTTCCATTGCCTCAAGCTTCCTGAAGGAACAAATAAACAGAATTTTACAGCCTGAAGATCAAATTTTTTCAAGGAATACAAGTCTAAGAAAACCAAGATGAATTTCAAACTAATTCACAATTCAAATCCAGCATTCTCCAGCGATAAAAAGCAATCAAAATACCTATTAATAAACGAAAAGGGAGGGAAAAGAAGAGGGGAATAATCAGAACCCATTTGGGGATTGCAAAAACAGAGAAAATAAGAGAAACAAAATCTGAAAAATTAAATGCGTTTGATCACACAGCCATTAAGAGAAAGTCCAGTAACGTGTTTGATAAATGGGTCCATTAATGGACACACAGCCCACGACGTATCAAAACACAACAGATGGAAACAATTAATAAGGCAAGAAATCTGACTAACCTTCGATTCGTCTCTTAATATCCTTCTTTGTGTTTGCCACATTTCATTGAGACAAATAAACAAACACTTTATAAGCATTAGAAATGGAACTAGAACATGGCTCGTAATTCAATTCAATTTCAATTCAAACCTGCAAAACATCAGTGCAAAAGTTTAGCATCTTTCCTTTGATGGAGAAGAAAAGAAGTCACATCTTCAGATTTTAGTACAGAGATATGTTACACCATTGATGTGAAATTCTTTCTTTCTTTCTTTCGCCCTTTTAGGGGTTCGAAGAAAGAAAGTACTGAAAAGAATCAAAAAAATTGAAGTGTTTGAATGTGAGACATAGAATGCACATGCATACCTTCTGATGGAAGATGATATCATGGCTAGATATGGCAATGGCAGCAGAAGAATCCATGTTCCATATCCTATCAGATTTTTTTACCTTATGTTGTGCAGAATGTCGATGGGTTTTTTTGAAAAAGAATAAAATTTGTATTCTATTGGGTTACATTCATTCGTTGATATCCTGGAATTATGATTCGGAAGGTTTTCAAACTTCCAATCAGAAATTTGCTGACTGTTTTTTGAGTTGTTCCATCATTGAACTAATGCTATGTTTATGGGTCGTAAGTAACTAGCAAGTCTAATAAGTATGCAACACAATGAAATCAATTTTACCTTTTGACCCTTCAAATACGGGTAAATTATCAGGAATTTTTTCTTTTTTCACACTTTGGTTTACAACCTTCGACTTTGCATATAAAATTGTACAATACAATAATAATGACTGGTCAACGTGAAGTCAATGCGCCACGTGAGCATTTTGACATTACTAAAAGTAAAAAATGCTAACTTGACGCGGTGACTGGTCAACTTTTACTTTTAGAAAGGTTAGATTGTTGACGTAGTGCGTTGACTTCGCGTTGACCGATCACAATTACTAGATATACACTTTAGTGGAAAGTCACCAAAATATTGTATAGTTTTATGTATAAAATTGAAAGTTGTACACTAAATTGTGATATAGGACAAAGGTTGTATACCATGTATGTAATTTACCCTCAAATGCTATAAAAAGTTTTGTCAATATAAAACACTTTTTACGAGTCTTTTCTTCAATTATGAATCTCGTTATTCTATTCTATTTGTGCATAATGTTATTTTTTAATATGATATTTTATATTGACATTTATAGTTTCTATATATATTTAGAGACTGTACGCCAAACTTTCTTATATTATTTGTTTGATAAGTTTAAATTAACAAAAATAAAATTTAATCAATTTTTAGACAATTTATAGAGAATGAAGCAGTTGGAGGTTATGTTATTGATAAGGTAAAGACAAAAATAAATATTGTAGTTTGACCTTTTCGCAAACACAGTTTCGCGGTTTTGAAACTTCCAAATACAGATTTGTGGTTTATGGAGTTTCCAAACTCATGCATTTTGTTAAAAAAAAATGTCGAAATTTACCTCAAAATGGGAGCGATTTGGAGCAATAAAATGATGTGGATGTGGTAGGAAATAAAATATTATCTTTTAGTATGATATGTTAAGTGTTGGTAACTTTTATAGCAAACTCTATTGGAAATGCTCTAAGACACTGTTAAGTCTTATTTTCAATTATGAATCTCGTTATTCTACTCTTGTATGTAATGTTATTCTTGAATGTGGTATTTTATATAAACATTCGTAGAGTGTTTATATCTTCTATTACTGATATATAAAAACTTAAATATTGAGTCTTTCTAAACATGACACATCAACATTTTTTTATGACACGGCAAACGTTAAAGTTTTTATTTCATAATTATAATTATAAATATAATACATTTAGCAATTAAATTGAATTTTCAGTTTAAATTTTTTATTGCTTTATAACTGATTTTATGTGTTTTACTTTATTGTTTTTTCTTTTTAGTCAGTTTCCATATATTTTATCGGATCTCTTCATCCGTTTGAATTGTATCTGCTCTCTGTTATTCTTTCATTTATATCATTTTCGAATTTAGCAAGTACGGAAACGATTTATCTTGTACGTGGATCAATATATCTACGTGGTTGCATTAAAAGAAATGACTCAGATCCGAATGTTCAGAATGACCTAAATGCTGAAGATTGGATTGCATCTACTTTTCTGCAGATTTCAATTTACGATAAATATATGTTTTATAGTTGTTTTGTGTTTTTTATGCCTTTATGACCTTTTTTGCTCTCTGTAGCCGTTTTAGTCTCTTTGTAGATCTTGTA
Source organism: Euphorbia lathyris (assembly GCF_963576675.1). Lineage (NCBI taxonomy): Eukaryota > Viridiplantae > Streptophyta > Magnoliopsida > Malpighiales > Euphorbiaceae > Euphorbia > Euphorbia lathyris. Next base: position 17,578,342 of record NC_088910.1, on the reverse strand, counting down.
AGAATTGATTCTTACTGTTGTTGTTTTTTTATTGTACTTGTTGTGTTTTAATCTAACGAAGTTATAAACATTTTCATAAAAAAAAATCAATTTAGTTGAATTAAATTGTTATATTAAAACTAATTAATGGTTTTATAACTCTCGAAATTATAATTATAATATTTGTTAAGAAAAATTAGTCTTCCAAAGCATGAAAGAAAATCTCTTATCCCTAAATGTTTGTCCACTTACATATTCTTGCAAAAAAAAAAAAAGTCTCCAATTTTCTTAGTGTGTCGTCTTAGTTCATACAATATACTATTATTTTGATTTTCAAGTCTGTAAAATTTGACAGCTTCATTTTGTATAAATAAAACTCAAATGGACATATCTATTCATGAATAAACACGACTATTCACGAACGGACATGACTGTTCATGAACGAACACGACTATTCACAAACGAAAAACGACTTTTCATAAAGGGAGATGTCTATTAGAATTTTACGACTATTCAAGTCTGTAAAATTTGACAGCTTCATTCTGTATAATTAAATCTCTCCCTATCTTTTCCTTATCTGTGTTGAAGCTTTGTCTGCCTTGATATTTGATGCAGAGGCCAAAGGAATGATTCACAGTTTTAAATGCAGCAGGTATGGACCTAGTGTCTCACATTTGTTTTTTTGATGATGACTATTTTTTACCAAAGCCAATATCAGGGAGTGCAGCCATATTAAACAATTGTTAAGATGCTATGAGAAGGCGTCGGGCCAACAAATCAATTTTGAGAAAATAGATATTTCTTTCTCCAAAAATGTCAGTTCGGAAATGAAATCTCAGATGTGTAACTTGTTAGGGGTTAAGGAGGTGGTTTAGAAGTGTTGAAACACCTTTCCACATGATTTTGATTTGACAAAATTATTTAAGTAAAATTAAATATATTCTAAACACACTAAGTTTAAATGCTTTGATTTATTATACTAATGTGTTTGTTCAATGTTGAGTTAAAATTGTTTATAAGACATAAAGAATTAAAAATCCCAAGGCCCATACGAAAGTCAAGGCCCAAGTCAAACAGATCAAGACGACTCGGCCCGCGTGTACAAAACACTGTCGTTATGATCAAAACGTAACTCAGCAAGAGAAGGATCTAGAAGACCTTCGTTGAACAACTTCGGAGTGAAGCCGCTGAGTTGAATCGACAAAGAGTACAAGACAGCAGCTGAGCAAGAACAACTTCCAGACAAAGTGTTTCCACTTTGGGTAAAGTTCAGGAGACACAGAACGCTGTCTAGTTGACCTTACCATAAATGGAGAGACAATCTGTCGAGCTGACTAAAAGCTGCTCAACACTGACCGAGGACAGAAGATACTCAAATCTGATTGGCCGAGAGCTCTGAGCAAGACTGAGTGACAACGACAGGAAGTCGTTTCCCTCCAACGGTTATTTCAAAATTCGAAATGACCGATGTCTCAGATGTCTCTATAAATAGAGCCCTTCAGTTGCTTCATCACACACAGAACTTGATCAAGCCATTACGCTGACCAAAATTCTACTCAAAGTTCTGTAAGAAAAAGCAAAGCAATCTTACACCAAATTTCATATCTTTCGTGTAAAAGTCTAGAGTGATTATTAAATCATCTAAGGTGTCTTAGCAATTGTTGTTTAGGACAAACACTTATCATTTCTAGAGATTAGAAAGGAGAGGCTGAGTACTCGGTTATAGTACTCAGCGAGAGATTAGGAGTGAGTAGAGGTATAGAGGAAGGTACTCTTGTTATACTCAGCTTCTAAGTTGTAAAAGGTTTGATGCTCTACCGTTAAAGAGCTCAGTAGAGAATTCGAAATCTCGGAACGTGTTCCGGGGACAGGACGTAGGCTTGGAGGCCAAACCTGGATAAATCTGCTGAGTAATATCTTTCTAACCTTAAACTCCTTCATATATATATTGCTTGCTTAAACAAAACTGACCAAGTAAAGAGGTCACGCTGAGTTGTGTGTATTGAGTATCTAAGTCCAGGAATAGACTCAAAGTGTTATCTCCTGACTCAACGAAAGAAGCTGACTTAGTCACCAGTTGACTAAGCTAGTGTCTTATTGACTCAGCGCGCTGTGTAATCCTTTTCAAAGAAAAGAAGTCAGCCTTAACGTACTTAAAATTTTAAATAGTTCCTATCCCCCCCTTGGACCTAACTTGTTACGTTATAAGGGACCAACAATAAGTACCTAGGGCTTCCTACAATCATTGGTCAATCAAAGAGACATATTTTTTCATATATTCGATATAGGCTGGCAAAGAGGTCTTGATCAAATCTATCGCTCAATCCATTCCCCAGTATGTGATGAGTTGTTTTGCTCTTCCAAGCTCCTTTTGTTTGGAAATTCATCAACTCATTAGATCTTTTTGGTGGGGGAATAAGGTGAGTAATAAGAAATTATGTTGGGTTATGGAATCGAATTTGCAAATCAAAGAGAGATGGCGGGTTAGGTTTCCGATGGATTGAATCTTTCAACCTGGCTATGTTGGCTAAGCAAGGGTGGAGAATTATTTCTAACCCCAATTCTCTTATGGCTAGGATCATTAAAGCGAAATATTTTCCGAATTCGTCTTTCTTAAGTGCTGTCGTGGGCTATAACACTAGTTATGTTTGGCGAAGCATTCTTAAGGGGCGTGCTCTACTAGCTAGGGGCCTTTGGTGGAGAGTGGGAAACGGACAAAGTATTCATATTTGGAGGGATAATTGGATCTCTACAAGAAGACATATGTGACCCTTGATAGTATCTAATAATGTGTCAGGTAAACTGTTGATTGCCTTATTGATCCGGTGAATAAATGTTGGAATTTTCAAATTATCTCCAATGCTTTCCCCCGGATGAAGCTCGTGCCATTGTGAAAATCCTAATAAGTTACCGACTGCCTGATGATAGAATTTTTTGGACTATTGATAAAAAAAAGTATTTATTCTGTGAAGTCATGTTACTGGGTTGCTAAGGAAATGAGATGACAGAATGAAGGTAGCAACTCCTCTAATTTCGATTTGGCTCAGTTCTGGAATCGGTTATGAAAAGTTTCTACCCCCCTAAACTCAAATTTTTCCTGTGGAAAGCTGCTCAAAATGCTCTCCCCTGCCACAATAATTTATTGATTCGTGGTTTAAATGTTACAGATATATGCAGTATATGTGCTGCTGTTGGAGAAACTTTCAAACATATTCTTTGTTGTTGTCCTTTTGCTAAACGTATTTGGAAGAAGCTTAATCCGTCTAAGCAATATGACAAGCTTTTAATTTTCGCTGTAAGGGATTGGCTGGATTCAATGTTTAAGAGAATTTCAGGAGATGAACTTGTTGGTTATTATGGTTCAATCGTAATCGTGTCGTAAGTGGCCAGTCAAGTTTTGATGAGAATTGGATTATCAATCGTGGGGATGAAATCAAGAATGAGTTTAAAGTTAGGCCTGATAGTTGTGGAACTTTGGCGTCCTCGCACCAAGAAGACGTCAGATGGCTGCCACCGCCTGCTAATCTTTTTAAATTAAATTGTGACGTTGGGGTGCTGGAAAATGGTTCTAATTGTGGAATCAGCGTAATTATTCGTGATTATAGAGGCCTTCCAATGGTATTAGTTGGTTTCCCTAAGTTCAGATGTTCTGTTGTTGAAATTGCGGAAGGGGTGGCTGTGTTGTAGGGGATGCGTTTGGCCTTTTATTGCAGCATGCGTTCTTTAATTATTGAAAGTGATTCATTAACTCTTATCACAATCAACTTTGATTGTATGGTTTTAAACGAATTTGGTCTCATTTGTAAGGATATTAAATCCTTGATACAGAGTTTTGACAGCATATCTTTCAAGCATGTGAGAAGGCAGGACAATTTTACTGCACACTACATGGGTAAATTACATACGTGGTGTACAACATTTACCTATTTTCACACTTTGGTGTACAACCTTCAATTTTGCACACTAAAATATACAACCTTTTGGTGACCTCCCACTAAAGTGTACAGCAGGTAATTGTGACCGGTCAACCCGAAGTCAACGCGCCACCTCAGCAATTTAACTTTTCTAAAAATAAAAAATTAACCCAGTAAATATAAAATTACTTTTATACCCTTTATAAAATCATTTTCTTCAACCTCCACCCTTATTTTCTTTCTACTCCATTTTCAAAAATTATTTCTCTCTCTTCGACCTTCATACTTGTTTTCTTTGTACTCCATTTACAAAAATGATTTCTCTCTCTAACTCTCATCTCTCTTTTATTTTCTCTCTTATCTCTCTCGTCACTTCTCTCTCTAACTCTTCCATCTCTCTCTAATTCTCCCTTTCTTTCTCTAAAATATCTTATAAGCTAGTTAGGAAATTAAAATTGGGTTTGCATGCTAATTTCACGGCGAGATCGCGGCGATGCGAACTGGGAATGGGTGATATGAACAACTGGGAACAGAGATGGCAATCTCATCTTTCTGAGTTGATTAGGAAAAGTAATTCTAATTTAGATTTGGAGAATTCAACCACTTGGGCGGACAGAATGCGTAGACAAAGAAAAACCTACAGCAATTAGCGTGATGAGAGAGATGGAAGAGTTAGGAAAAAGACTTTACAATAATCATCTTATTAATTTTTAAAAATTGTCAACTGAAACTGAAAGAAGACGACCCACATTTAGTTCTTCTTTCCTGTAGAAAAGTTTCATGTCTCCAATTTGATTAAATTAAATAAATTGTAATGTCAATGATTGACAACATCCATCCTATCCTCCCTCTTAGTTTATAGATTTAATGATTTGTCAAGCATCGTTGCCCACTATAAATCTCCTTTTTAATTAATTAGCTCTTGAGAATTCAGAATGAGTAGACAACCTTACTGCGACAAGATCGGACTAAAACGAGGTCCTTGGACTATTGATGAAGATGAGAAGCTTGTGAGTTTCATCCTTAACAATGGTATCCATTGCTGGCGTACTGTTCCTAAACTGGCAGGTTTGCTACGGTGTGGGAAGAGTAGTAGTTAGAGAGATAAGTGATGAGAGAGAAAATAAAAGAGAGATGAGAGTTAGAGAGAGAAGGAGAGAGATGAGAGTTAGAGAGAGAAATAATTTTTGTAAATGAAGTACAAAGAAAACAAGTATGAAGGTTGAAGAGAGAGAAATAATTTTTGAAAATGGAGTAGAAAGAAAATAAGGGTGGAGGTTGAAGAAGATGATTTTATAAAGGGTATAAAGGTAATTTTTTATTTATTAGGTTAATTTTTTATTTTTAGAAAAGTTAAATTGCTGAGTCACAATTACCTGCTGTACACTTTAGTGGAAGGTCACCAAAAGGTTGTATATTTTAGTGTGCAAAATTGAAGGTTGTACACCAAAGTGTGAAAATAGGTAAAGATTGTACACCACGTATGTAATTTACCCCACACTACATTGCAAAATATGCTTTAAACCTCGATGATCTTGAAGTTCTAATAGAATGTGTTCTAGACTCTTGCTTTGATCTATTATGCTGTGACTTTTCTTATTGAGTTGTAATGTTGTATTTTAGTTTCTATAAAAAAAAAAAAAAAACAAAAGCCTTAATAGCAAGTATTAGGTCAGGAAATATATAGTATAGATTTCTGCTCCTATTTATAGATTTTTTGGTCCTGACACCTCAACCATCATCCCACCACTTCCTAAAAACACTCTCTACACTTCTCACGATACGTATTAAGGCTTTGAGGAACAAAAAAACCGTCATTTTGTATCCCAAAAAATTAATTGAAGTAGAAATGATGCTGGAAAATAAGAAAATGCACAAATATTTTTTTTCTTTATTTTATTTTTTATTTTTACTTTTTTCCAAATAAAACTTTATTCTAAATTATACCCTATACTTTTATTTTAAATAAAAATGGGCTAACAGGATAATCTCTCTAATAAGAAGCCAAAATGTACATTATTTTGTCTCTTGTTATTTCACTATTCTTTTGTTTATTTACACAATGACTTTGATACTTCTATAGAGCACAACATAAATTCCAGACATATTTTATGACAATGGATTCATCGATTTGTCAAGATCTTACATAAATTTTCTCTCAGTAAAAGTTTTTTTCTTATATTATACATTGGGACCATTATTCATTAAACACTATTTTAAAATCGGGTAAAATACACTGACCATTACTACAGTTTGAGTCTATTTTACAAGGTCATCAAACTTTTTCATTTTAATACAATTATTAATCTTCACATTTTATTTCAATAAAATCATTATAATAAATTTGAGTATAAAAACTCATTGAAATAATAACGGACACCAAAAAAATAAAAATAAAAATTGATTATATACAAACTAAGCCTCACGTGAATACACATGACCGATCTTGAAATTTCGAGTGTCCTATATAAAATTTAAGAAAAAAACTCAACTAATAAAACAAAAAATACAACATTTTAGAAATTAATTACATGAAAATTGATATATGTGTATGTGAACTTGTAACTGAGAATCTGAATGTCCTGCCGAATCTTCCGGATTTAACCTGTAAAACAAAATCAAAGATCCAAAAAGTGGTTGAAGTCCGGCGAACCCGCTTCAATGCCTAAGTTAGTAAGTGCTTAGGAAGGATTGAAGAGTAAGAACTAGTTGTAGGTTATAGTGTTAACGTATCGTAAGATGTAGTCATATCTGTCTATGTATAAGGCATTCTAGTCTTTTTGGTGTTAGGACTCCTCCTCATACTAGGAATCTGGTTTTAGGAGAAGTCTTTCATAATGTGCAGTCTTCAACCTAGTCGCATGAGGGTTTCTCTTGGAGGGAAAACATTCCATGGAAACCTCTTTAACTGATCTGAATGTCCAGATTATAACATATAGTAGTTGATCTGAGAGCTTCTTAGTGCCATGTGCCTGATTTGTTTGATATGATATCAAAAATCAAATAAAAATAGTTCTTTGCATTTTTCAAACAAAATCACTAACTAAACTTTTATAATCAATAGCTTCAAACAAATTGTGTTCGATAGAAAATAAAGTGAATCCATTTAATTTTTCTTATAACATAATCAATTGTAAATATGATTCAAATAACTTCAATTTTAAAAAAACTTGTTTCTGCCATGTAGTCAATAACATCATTTAAGGAAAACAATCAAATAGTTTCAAATAATCCAATATCTCAATAATATTTTTTTATCTCTCTTGGTAAAATAGTCCATAAAACTTTTAACTCTGGAAACAAATTATCTTTATAAATATAGGGTTAATTATAAAAAAAAGTACTTGGTTTGGTCGATTTGCAATATGGTACCTGTGGTATTTTTTTTGCAAACACAAATATGTAAAATTTTATATGTTTTTTTTACTTTACCAAATTTGGCCGATAACGATCTCAAAATGAAAATTTTTAAGAATTAAACTTGTTTGGTATTCATATTTACTATGGAACCATATTCTTAATTTTTTAAAATCATCATTTTTGGAGTTTTCTCTCTCTAAACATTATCTTTCTCTCTCATAAAAAAAAACAACATCTAAATGACCTCAAACCTAAAGATCATATATTGTCACACTTCTCACACACCCTCAAAATCGGGCTTACGAACAAGATTAGGAGTTTTACAAAACCGACCTCAAATTTCAGTAAGCATGAATACTTTAGTTTAGTCCCTCTGAAAATGTGTCCCACCCCACCCAGTTGGCTAGAGCACCTGAAAACTGGCAAAGCAAAGCAATGATGGTGTGGGTTGATAAAAATGGGCTTAGCTTTTTAGGGTTTAGCAATACTCATTCAATTTTAGTAATGTTTATAGTCATTCCATTATTGGGCTCTCTCTCTAATCTAATCATGGCCCTTTCTTTTCTTTGAGTTTTAGATTCCAAAATTCCAAAATGTCATTTCAAATATATTTTCTGATTAGATAGAGACACATACTGCCCACTCTTATGCTGGTTTGCAGTTTGCAATTTCTCTTCTTTAATACTGACTTAGACTTCACCCATCAAACTTGTCTCTTTTCTTATCTTTTGGTCAACTATTTTTCCTTTTTTTGATAATATTTTTGGCTATTCTATTAATAATAAAATAATAATACTAAATTAGGATAAATCAAGTAAGTCTTAGTATAATCAAACTTGGATGTTTGTTCTCTAATGCATGGGTGGAGGAATAATCATTGGAGAAAATAATAATTGTTGATGAATATTTAATCATATTTTTAATTATTCAATCAAAGAATATAAGCATTAACATAAACATAAACATAAACAGTATCATATCATATCAGATCATGACATTTTCTACAATTATTTTATGCCTAACACCTAAACAATCTTCCAACCTGTCATACTACCCAATTGTCTCACAACTTTTGAAAATTATGTAACAATCAGACCAAATATCAAGCTGGGTTTATTATTAGGGTTAGTGCGAACTAAATGACATAATATATATAGTTAATTTAAAATTATAACCTTAGTTATAAATCATTTGGAAATTGAAATTATTTTTTTCAATTATAACCCAATAGGTTCTTAGATTCATCACCAACATATTTCAATTTGATTACAATAATTTCCGCATTAAACTATTAGTATTTTAAAGTTAAGTTTTTCTTTTATTTAGGTAGAAAGAAAAAAAATTAATAAATTGTAAAAGTAATTAAACTTAAGATCTAGGCCATGTTTGGCAAATAGTTGTTAGTTGTTAGCGGATTAGATTTATAAAAAATGATAAATAAGGATGTGGTAAAAAAAATTATTTGGGGTTAAAGAGTAGTAATTATGAGTAAAAATGTCATTCAAAATAGATAGACCAATAAACTAATTGAAAAAGATCCCAAAACTAGATTTTTGGACCCAATAAGTTATTTCAAACATCTCTTCATCAAAACACAAGTTAAACACCTAAGTGGCTCAAATCTCTAATTTTAGTCCAAAAAGTTTTTTACCAAACAAAGCCCTAAAGTTTTTTAAAAATAATGATTTCTATTTTATTTTTACTTTTTCTTTTTATTTTTAATTGTTTTTTAAAAATAAAAACTGAGGTTGGATAGTTGGGTCCTAGGTTGATCTGGTTCTTATCGGGTTAGACCGGAGGCTTGTCCGGTCGGACTCATTGGTACGATCTAAGTCTGACAATATTAACTGAAATTTAATAAAGTGATTTATTAGTTTTCTAAACTTATTTAAAGTCTGTTTAGTATAATTGTTCATATATAGTGTTTATAATTCTTGTTATTTAATTATTAATATCTATGGTTCTTGTTATATGTTGTTATAGAAATTAGCTTATTTTTCAATCTTAACTAAACAAATAAAAAAATATATTTAAAGCGTTTCAATCTTAACTAAACAATTCTATTCTACTTTTTTGGAATATTCTACCATTTAGAAATAAAATAAAAAAAACCAAATAAAAAAGATATTTAAAGCGGCCTATTAATCATTTCATTCTAAACAACTTCAAAATGCTAATCCCGCCCACATGTTGCGACAGGAAATTATCATTAGCGACCAATTTGGTCACAAATTTAACGACCGATCGGTCGTTAAATTCGATTACTAACTAAATATATTATGGTTAAAGAAGTAAATAGACATTTTTGGACAACTATAAAGTCAACTTTATGTTGAAATAATTAGGCATATTTGGACAATAATTAGAACAGCTAAGTTTTCCTAATAGCACATCTAAGTAGCCATATTTGATTAAACCCTTTCTTAAAAATTAGTTACTAATTAAGAAAAATAAAATAGGACCAGCCTGACCTGAGTGAAAAAGATAGGACTATAATACAACTAGACATAGACATAGTTGCTTTTTTCTGATAGCAAAATGACATGTTCCCTCACAAGGAAAAAAAAAAATTAGAGTAAATAATAAAGTCCTAATCACAAATAAAAACAGTTAATTTAATTTTTTTAAATTTAGGGTAATTAATTTATTAGTCCCTATATTTTGACAAAACACACTGTTTAGTCCCTGTATTTTCAAAAACACATGATAAAGTCCCTAACATTTTTCTCGATGAACTGTTTAGTCCCTAACGTTTTTTTCGGTGAGCTGTTTAGTCCCTGTCATTAGACTCTCATGAAGATTTTATTAGTCAATTTGGATTTGCGTTCTTCTTTTCCTTTATTTTCCTTTCCTTTAAACTCTAATGCATCTGAAATCAACTTTGAGTGTTCTTCTTCTTGATTTTCTTCTTAATCGTTCAAATTCGTAAGCATTAGGTCTGTTCTTTTTCTTGTTCTCCATACAAATAGCTTCTTCTTCTAAATTGGATTTCTTCTTCTAAAGTTTGAAGGTAAATAGTAAAGGTAATTTAGTCATTTCCGAAGTCATAAATGGTAAAAAAAAACTAACAAACAGACGGAAGGACTAAACAGTTCACTGAGAAAAAGGTTAGGAACCTTACCATATGTTTTTGAAAATACAGGGACTAAACAGTGTGTTTTGTCAAAATATAAGGACTAATAAATTAATTACCGTTAAATTTAAGTAAGTATAGTATAGCAGTGAAATAGACAAGTCTAGGTGGTGGTCCATGTGCTCACTAAGTATTTACAAGCAAAATCCAAGAATGATCTTATCAGGGAAAACGACTCCGATTAATATGTAATCATGTACAATAATTAGGTATTATACTGTAAAATCTTTGATTGGTTATTATTTTTTAAATTTCAAAATTTAAAATTTAAAATTTAGGATTCAAATACTCAATTGATTCTATTAAAATCTATCAATTGATTCTAATACTAGCATTTAGAAATTTAAAAAGAATAAGTGAGCTCTTGAACTTGATTGATTGAAAGCAAAGTTTGATCACACCAATAATTTTTTGTTTGATTTGAAAATTCTTTGATTGATTACATCTTCCAAAAATTGGATGAGTTAAAAACTATGTGGAGATAATGTAAATAAATATGATACATGGAAAAATTATTAATTAGAAGAAATATATGAACGAAATAATAGACCACCGTAGCTAAGATTATATTATCCGACGAATAAAATTTAGGGTTTAATGGAAATATTATTGGCATTACATACTTTTATCATTTTCTTAGTAATTATTTACATTAGAATTGGAAGGATGTAAATAAAAAAAAATTGTGAAAAGTAAATAAATATATATAGCAATGATAAATAGGAGTTATCATCTAAATAGGAACTATTGGCTATATTTTGCTATTTATACTATTCCTATTTATATATAAATACTAGTCTATATATATGATTCTTTATTTAATATAAGAGAATGTGAGGATCTTATAATATATATCAATATCAAAACATTGACAAAAAGATAAAATCTTTTAATATAAATGTTCTAATAATCTAATTAAAAAAAACTTTTAAAATCATATTTTTCTAAATTAACGTTTGGATCCAATTCGTTTTCTCAAACCGTTTTTCGCAAACAAATGCTATTAGAGGGTTTAACGGTTAGACATGTAAATAATCTTATTATTTAGCAAAATCCTATTATTTAGGAAATAGATTATTTTCTTATTATTCCCTTGATTGTAGGCTTAATTGTGTATTGTGTTGTATATATAAACTCTTCTTAATCAATAAAAACCTCAAGGGTTCCAATTATAACAAGGTATCAACAGCTTAATTATTCCCTAACACCGATCCTGCCTCCTCTCTCTCTTCCTTCTTCTCCCAACGGCCGTCATGACCGACAAAACATCTTCCTCCACCACCCCTCTGCCGACTCATCACGCCCTCTCTATCACCAATATTTCCTCTTTCATCAAGGAACCGTTGAGCGTTAAAACCACCCAATATACAACATGGGTTGAGTTGTTTAAAAACCATGCCAGAGCTTTTCTTGTTCTCGATTATATACTTCCGTCGTCCGATGACAAATCAGAATACTCCTCCTCCGTATTGAAATATAAGGATCCGAGCCTTTGGTCTCGCATCGATGCAATTGTGTTGCAGTGGAGCTATGGCACCATAACTCTTGAATTGGTTAACACAATAATTGCACCGAACTTGACCGCCGCTACAGCTTGGGATCGATTGGAGAATATTTTCTCTGATAACAAAAACTCGAGGGCGTTATATCTCCAATAGAAATTTTCTAATGTCAAGATGGAGAATTTTTCGGATGCGTCCTCTTACTGTCAACACCTGAAATCTCTTTCCGATCAACTCGCTAATATCGGTTCTCCGGTAACTAATGATCGCTTGGTCCTTCAATTAATTTTTGGCCTTGCAGATGCATATGAAACCATTGGTACGCAAATCCGCCACGAAGATACACTGCCGCAATTCTACAAAGCCTGGTCGATGCTCGTGCTTGAAGAAACTGCCCGTACCCCCAAAACGGCGGTCTCCGCCGACTCTGCCTCACTGACCGTCGCCTCAACAGCCCCGCCAGCCTCCTTTCCTCCTTCGTCGTCGGCGCCTCAACCGAACTTTCATCGCGGCGGTTCATACTATCGTGGAGGGCGGCAACCCATTTATTGGTCAGCAAAACGCCAACCTACTCTCTCTCGCTCTAGTGTCGAAGCTGAGTATCGAGGGGTAGCTAATGTTGTCTCTGAAACTTGTTGGATTTAAAATCTTCTCCTTGAGCTCCATTGTCAGATTCGGAAGTCCACCCTGGTTTACTGTGACAATGTAAGTGTTGTCTACCTCTCTGGTAATCCTGTTCAACATCAACGCATCAAACACATAGAGATGGATATTCATTTTGTGCGTAAAAAGGTTGCCAAAGGCGAAGTATGAGTTCTTATGTTCCTTCCCGACATCAAATAGCTGATATTTTCACCAAAGGTCTACCACAGATTCTTTTTGACGACTTCAGATCTAGTCTCAACGTTCGACCTCCTCCCGCTTCGACTACGGGGTGTGTTAGATATGTAAATAATCCTATTATTTAGGAAAATCCTATTGTTTAGGAAATAAATTATTTTCTTATTATTCCCTTGATTGTAGGCTTAATTGTGTTGTGTACAGTATATAATTCTTAATCAATGAAAACCTCAAGGGTTCCAATTATAACATTAACATCCAAAAGTAGTCTAAGCTTCTAATTTTTTACACTAAACATAACCATTAAGGTAAAATAAATCTATGGTCCCAAACTATAGTGTCATTAACATTATAGCCCTTAGATTTCTTTTTTTTAATATAAATATCCTTAAACTTTACTTAAATGTAATATTAAAGTCCCAATCAACAACAAAAAAAATCCATAAACAAAATTTAATGAAATTTTAACTTGGACAAGTTTGAGTACATTATTTGACTCATTTTTTAATCCATGGAACAAAAAATTATGATTAAATACTTACTTTCATCTTATTATTTCTTTAATGGATTTTTATCAATTTCAACTTCAATATTATAAAATGTAAAATTCACAAATTTTATATCAAAAGTAAAATTTAGAAACATGTACTATAGTTATAACAAAATTTCACCGTGATATAAATTTATTACATCTAAGCCTTATGATGATTTAACATATCCAAATTAGTAAATTTCAACACTTCACCAATAACTGTAAACTTTAAATAACCGAAAAAAACCCCACATCACAACACTTCAATTAACACAACAGTGTCCATTCAGCTCGGTTACATTGATTTTCAATTACAATCAAATTATGTTTAGTCAATACCCAAATTCCTTTGTGTATATGTATAGGAACAACGTACAAATTTAGCTGTATGATTAACTGAAGATAGTGTTTTTTTAATTAACAGACGATGTGCAATTTTAGATGGTCATAACAATGGAAGTTGATCAAAACATGAAATTGCACATGAAAAACGACTCATCTTTCAATTAATGAGACTTGAAATTGCATCATCCTAAACGTTTTAACTTAAAATTACATTGTTTTGTAAATAGAAGCTAGACCAGCTCCCCCCAATAACTATAGGGGCTTAAATGTATCCCTTATCCCATATCCATATATGTACATGTGTGTGTATCCACTATACTCTATGGAGGTACACAAGTGCATCACATGCAAAACTACCATAAATTAAATAGAAAACAGGAGAACAGGTTTCCATAAAATAAACAATAGATTGAGCAGAAGAGGAAGCAGCAGAAGCAGCTGAAAGGGAAAGGAGAGAGAGAGAGAGTGAGTGAGTGATACCCTGGCTTGGCCTGGTACACCTTCTTTACATAATGTCAGCACCCCATGTGACAAAAGTGTCACCCTTTCCCCCCCATGTGGACCTCTACCTTATTATATGAGACAAATAACTCCCCCCCTAAAGTATATGCTTTCATCATATCAAATTAAATCCCCCCCTCCCCACCCCCACCTTTTCTCTTCTACTTTACCCCTCTCTCATCATTCCAACGCCGATCAAGTGACCGTTTTGAAACAAACCCCAAACTTCAGTGACCATCGGTGCAATGATCAAGTTGTTCGGTTGTGAAAAGGAGAAGCGAACGGGGACTAAATGTGGTTAGAAAATAATAACAGTGACTGTAATTTCCTAGGAGAGAAGGGGGTGATGGAATGGTAGGTATACTGCTGCACAGTGCAATAAGTCTAGATATTCTTTAACATTAATTGAGTTTTGTGGTCCAGGAAAAAGCTACACAAAAGTGCAAAAAGTAACAAAAAAGAAAACCCTACTCAAAATTAGTTCATCTGTCCATTATGTATGTAATATGCTGTTGCTGTTACTAGTATTGTATTGATGATGGTGATGATGGAAATCTTGCTGAGATTCTCTACAGATCTACCATTTGGTGCAGGTATAATTTTGCTATACATCTACAGAACCCTTCCTTGTATGTGCTCTAAATTATTCTGCATTCGTAAACAAAGACACGGGCCAACCATCATTTCAATTATTCACTGTATGTATGTTGCCCAAATGAAGAATTGACCGAAAAGTAATACGCTCTTACCCTAGCAAAGTTGATCAGTTCATCAAGCTACCGTCTGTTACCTAGAAAACACGGGCTTCAAATCCAACAGAGAGAAAAATAAGCGTACATGTAGTCGTGTATTCAGTTTTTAATTGCCTAATGTTGTTAAAAATAGCAAATCAAAGCAAGGATTGAAGGAACCACCTTCATAACTTATGCGAAACCACATCGTTGGAACTCGCGGACACTAAGGCGTTATTTTCCGAGGATGAGGATTCTGTGATTTCTTTAACTCGCGACGAACCCGGGGCGAAGTCACTTTGAGACCCCAATGAGTTTCTAGGAGAAGCAAAGGGGTTATCAGGAAGACCTTGTTCAACCATGCTTCCGGAACTATTGACAATTAGGATGAAAATACAAATAAAAACTACAGTTGTTCACCAATGGCATTAGAAGAAAACAGTGCAAGCATCTGATATTAACAGAAAATTTGCGGGTGTTCAAGTTTTGTACCGTTTATTAGCATTGCATCCTTCGGAATTGAAGCTCTCGACATTGCCGTTGACAGTACCATTGCACTGAATGGAAGCTGCATTGCCTTCATGCTGAAGATTCTGGTCACCAGCAATAACGGAAGAGCAAATGGTGTTGGCTGATCGATCACCCTTTTCTGCTGTGAAAGTGTGCAATTAAACAAAACAAAGCTTCAGTACCTTTGACAATTGTTCAAAAGACATCATGGTTTTTAAAAACTATTGTCGAGTAGCAAACCTTCTAAGACACTATGTCTCTGAAAATCGGAAGTCACATTTAGATTTTGATCCATGGAAGCATAAGGCGGCATGGAAATTGGTGAACCAGCAGAGAGACTACGCTGATGATGGTGAACAAAATCTCCCCTCAAGTCGGGGAGTTGCAGATTAATCAACCTTCTTCCTTGGAGTTCGATCGCTTGCTGCAGCTCAGCCTGCTGTTCCAACTTTCTTCTTAGCATAATCTCCTGACTGAGCATTTTTGCTCCTGCAGACCCAAAAAAAATTATTCAATACAAAAATGACCGTTCAATTGATTTTGAAGAGAACAAATGAAAGGATAATTTTTTTAAATAAGATAGCACCGTCCCATCAAGGAAAACGTTTTCTCATTGACATTGTAATTACCAAGATGAAGATCATATAGCTCTCTAGGATCGAGCCCTGAAGGGCTGGAACAAGGTGAAAAGTTCCCCCTTTCCATTAACTGCTGATGTAAATGATGTTGCCTCCTGCTGCTGCATCGACAATCAGAATATCAATTCCATACGGGGATAGGAGTACAGGAAAAACAATATATTTGAGATGTCATACTTGTTTGCAACTTTTCCCTTTTCCTTGTATGGCTTTACAAGCACACGTGAATCGCAAATAAAATGAGGGTTCCCCCTTGACAATATAAGTTTCACCGTCTCTGGATGGACAAATGTAACAAATCCAAACATGCGCTTTTGCTGATACGGGATTCTGACGTCTTGAACCGATCCAAAAGTGCTGCAAAACACAAAAATAAATACTTTAACTATATTACGTCACCCATGGACTAAATAATATTTCAAATACTAAGGGCACTTTCGTGAATTCCTAACTTAAAAAAGCAAAAATAACAATAATTAACGGTTAGGGCTTCGCTACCAAAGCTTCCATTCCTTCATAATTTAGAAGAAACACCATGAACGCTTCAAATACTAACCCCTTTAAACAGAAGTATGTTTATAGAAACTTGTCGCGATACAAAACTATTGCAACATCTAACACAAGTTTTCCATTTTTTTCTTTAACAAGCTAACCAATTCCGTTTTTTCCATACATAAACTAAAATCTCTGGTACTCAATCAAATATGATAGACAAAAAGCTATTCAAGCAAGATCATATACGTACCACGTAGATATAAAAACCATTTTTCAGCCAAAACATTTAGACTTTTTGCATAAGGCCTGAATATAACATCATCAATTACCAGAAATAGTTTGAAACATCTTCATCTTTGAAGGTGCTGTCAGCAGGAAATGTCAAGTAGATCTGCCTAGAAGCAGAATTTGCCTTTTCTTCCATTGCCATTGCTAAAAAGTCCCTATCTGGTCGAAACTGACCAAACTTGTGAAGTTCATCACCCATCAAAAGAGATGCTGCACCCATCCTGAAATTTATCAAAACCCTAATACACCATTAGCCAAATCACCAGAAAAGTTCCAAAATCAAGCAAAAATTCAGAAGAAACCAACTCCTAAACTGAGCTAAATCATACATAGTAAACAAAAAACTATTTCAACAAGCTGCCCTATAATGGAAACACAAGAATATGCATACTATACTCAAATAACTAAAAAACCGTCAAATAAATGCCAAAATTAAATGGAACATATTAGAGTCTTCCAGCATAAGTGTTACAGATCATTGAACTAAATAAAAGGCAGATTTTTTATAAAAAATATTAACTTTAAAAAGAAAGTTGAATTGGGAGGAAAAAAAATGCTATAACGGAAAATGGGGAATCTCCTTCAAAATACCTCCCGGAGTCGCCCTCTTGCTGCAACAAGAAATTCATGTACTTATTATAAGCCAATCTTTGCTGCTGTGCAGCTTTCATTCTCATCATTTCTTCATGTTGTTGCAGATAAAGCCCCTCCATTTCCCTCGGTGAACCCATCATGACTCCACAGCCACCGCCACCAGCAACCTCGGCAACACCATCACCACCAAAACCACCATGAACAAACTTACAGCTTTCCCCATTTTTGCAAAACCCCCTAGCAAAATACATACACGGCCTAAACCCATGTCCAAAGTTCCCATCTTCACCACCAAAACACGCGTCACTCTCGGAAAATCTCCTCCTATGAAGATGAGCATCCACATTATTCATATCATAACCGCCCAATTGAACCCTCGGGTCCAAACTTTCTTCATTCCTTTGAGGAAAATCATCAAGAAAAGAAAAATACTCATCTAACTGATACTCATTAATTAAATCCCCAGTACTATTACTGCTATCACCGCTCCCGTTACCACCATTCGACGGAGACGGCGGCACCAAACCGGAACCCGCACGAATATTATCATAAGACAAGAAAGGACTCGACTTTGGACTAATAGAAGTAGCAGCAGCAGCAGTATTAGCATTACCCCCATTGCAATTCGCCACCATACCTGAAGCCGGCCATGAATGCGGGGATGGGTTTTTCGCAAAATCAACAAACGGAGTAACTCTCGGAGACGATTGCGAGAAGGGGTTATGATTGTGATTATGATTACCGGGGGGTCGAGAAATAGGGTTTAACGGCGAAGGAGAAGAGGGTGCAGATAAGGCGTTCGATGAAAGTCCTAAATGGGATTTGGCTTTAAGAATGACGTTAAACAAGAAGGGTTCAGACGCAAGAGCTAAAGACAACAAATCGTTTTCATTGTGACCTTGTATAAGGATGTAACCCATGATTTTGGAGGCGTTATCTGGGTCAATGCTCTTGATTTTTGAAAGCAGCATATTTGTTGCTTCATAAGTATCCATGGCGGCCGCCGGCTCTAGTTTCTTTCTCCAGAGGTAGACAGAGAAAGAGAAACTAGAGAGAGAGAGAGAGAGACTGTTGTTATCGGAATAATCGGAAAAAGATAGGGTTTTGAAGTGAAAAAAGCGGGCTCCTCTCCGAGAGAGTGAAGTGGAAAGAATGAACTGCTTCGGTTCTTTCTTTCTTCTCGTTCGTGTCCTTATTTTTTCATCGTCTTACGGTAGTTGTTGGTCCACAGTAGTCGTCTATTTTCTTTGTGCTATGTTTGGGGAAAAGTAAATTAATAATTTAAAATATAATAATTTAATTCAGTTTTTCAGTAACTAATTAATTCTAATAATTATACTCTTTGGATAAACTTTCGCAACTATATTATAGAGTTTTTTCTTTTAATTCAAATTTTCTTTTCTATTTTCTGTCCATTCTATTAATAAATTTAATCCCCCAAATTAGAAGTAAAAACTAAATAGCTATTTTAAAGCCAAATAAAAATAAGTATGATCACTTATCAAAAAAAAAAAAAAAAGTATGATCATGTTTTTCTTTTTCTTTTTTAATCAATAATAATGAACAATACTACTCGCGTCATTATACACAAGCTGCCAAATTAAGGTCGGACAATCTTCTACAAATATCATAGGTTCAATTAACTCGGTTGTCCAAGCAGCAATAGCATGTGCAACTTTATTGACCTCCATATATGCAAAAGAAAAAAAAATCAATACTGGAAAACAGTACTCTGAAAAAACACATCTTCGTACGTAAAAAGTAAATGAGAATGTGGTAATTCTTTAAACTAAAGAGCTTGGATCGCTGTCTTTGCATCATATTCAATGACTACGTTATTGAAACTACAATCCCGTGCCAGTAGGAGGCCTTCCATAATTGCTTGAAGTTCCGCATACAGTGATATAGGCCCTATTTGGGAATTACCTGTTAGTTGTTAGCTGATTACATTAGCTGTTAGCTGATTACATTAGCTGATTTGACTAGTTGATTTGACTAGCTGTTTGTGTAGACCTTTTTGGTGAAAATTAGCTGCTTGATAATAGCGGTTTATGCAAAAAGACAAATAAGGGCATTTCTTTTTTTTTTAATATTGGAGGAGGAGTTTATCTATTGGGATTCAAAAAGTCCATTAATTTTAATATTGCAAAACGCTAATTGAAAAATCTCCTAAAATGAGCTTTTTCTAAATTAGCATTTTCATTCCAAAACTATCTCTCAAACCTCTCTCCACCAAACACTCCAATCAGCGGTTTCAGTGGTCAAACCGCTAAAGTTGGTCAAAACCGCTCTTTTTATCCCAAAACGCTCTTTACCAAATAGGGCCATAGGGGCACCCCAGCCGATGCCATGATCTCCCTATCCGAGTTCCTGGCAATTCAACTCGCCCTACATTCAAGTCCTTTCTTACCGAATTTTGCATCACAATTTATTTTTACAATACCGCTTGGGGGAGGAATCCAAGCTCTTAGAAGGTCCTGAGAATGAGGACCTGAATATAATGTCTGATCCTGACATTGATTCGGAGAAAGCAAACTAGCAGAGTGTCCATTTAGATAAGCTATGGATTTACTAATCACCACCACAGCCTCAGTCCACATGTTCTCATGTAGCCATCTGTTCCAATGGTACCAAACCCACCGCAGTATCACAATAAACAATCGCTTCTCATCTATTGGTAACGATACGGAACAAATATCCAGGCATCCACTAATATCAGACGACACCACTTTATCCACTCGAACGCTTAGCCCAGTCGTCTTCCAAATCTCTTTAGCCACAGTGCAAAAACATAAAATATGCAATAAATTTTCCTGATTTGATCGACATACTTGGCAAACCTCATTAGCCAAGAACCTCGCCTTTGAAGCGCAGCAGCACACGGAAGAAGGCCATTGAGCAGGCGCTAAAGGAAATGCAAAATTTTATTAGACAAATCAATGCTCCACAGTTCTCGGAAAACTTTTCTGCTCGTATCATAATCCAATTGTTCAAGCCAAGCACAAGCAGTTCTCCGCTCTACTTCTGCAAGATAATAAGCGCTACGGGCTGTGAACATCCCTCATTTATCCGGACCCTAGTACTGTTCATCCACAAGGTGACAGAAGCTAAGTCGAATTCCCAACACCGCATCCACATCTGACGGGATCATGGACTGATTTAATTTATTAACATCACACTGCCTTATGTCCCAGTTAATCAGCTCATACACCCATTCTGGTCGCGACAGCCCACAAGCCATCATTGGTTTTTTGTAATTCAACCCTGTTACCCAATTTTCATTCCAGATATTTATCTTCTGGCCATCCCTAACTCTCCACATCAGTCCTCTCTTCAATAACTTTCGCGCTTCCCACACATCTCTTCGGAAGAAACTTGGTTTAGCATAGGCTGGTGCGGATAGAAACTCGATAGACTTATGGTACTTGGCTTTGATTATTCGAGCATATAAAGTTTCCAGGTATTGCATAAAATGCGAGCATTGTTTGGCAAGAAAAGCCTTGTTAAAAGATTAGAGCCAACAAAAGCCCAGACCACCCCTCTCCTTCGACTGACACACCACCTCCCAAGACAACCAATAAATTGGTCGTTTCCCCTCATTTCCACCCCACCAATATCGGCTGATCAGGCTCTGGATTTCCATGCAAAAAGATTCTGAAATCAAAAAGCAAGACATAATATATTGTGGTATAGATTGTACCACAGCTTTAATCAGAATCTCCTTTCCACCTGCAGATAGAAATCTATCTTCCCACCCTTTTAACCTACGCTTTATCCTTTCTTTTTACCCTCTAAACACCATTTTCTTTTATCTGCCAATTAAAGTTGGTAGTCCCAGGTATTTAGGAAATGCCCCAGTCTCCTGAACCTAAAGGAGTGAGCAAATCTCCTCTCGTCGTGCCACTGGCACATCTTTACTGAAGAAAATATTTGACTTTTCATAGTTTATACATCCCATAAACATGTGCATAACGTCTCAAAAGCTCTTTAAGCTCTTTTACTTCATGCACATTTGCACTGCCAAATAGAATGGAGTCATCAGCAAAAACTAGATGTGAAATAACCGGGCTGGTTCTACTAACTTTGATCCCATGAAGTGATTTATAGACGATGGCTCTCCTAATATTTGCTGATAATGCTTCTACACATAAAACAAATAGATACAGAGAGATAGGATCTCCCTGTCTAAACCCTCTAAAAGGTATAATATCCCTTGTTGGCTGGCCATTCACCAGGAAAGACATCGAAACAGTAGACACACACATAAGAATCAAATCAACAAAATGACCTGGGAAATTCATCTGTTCCAGAACACTTCGTAGAAAACTCCATTCAATTCGATCATATGCTTTGCTCATATCAATCTTAAGAGCAAAGTTACCCTTGGTTCCTTTTAATCTTGTTTTCATACTATGAAAGACTTCAAAGGCAATGATAGCATTATCAGTGATTAGTCTCCCCAGCACAAATAGAGACTGCGTATGATAGATTATATCAGTAAGAACCTGTTTGAGCCTATTGTCAATTACCTTAGACACAATTTTGTAAAAGACATTGCAAAGTGCAATGGGTCGTAGATCCTTTATTCTACTCGGGTTCTGGACTTTTGGGATAAGAGCAATAAAAGTATGATTGAACTCGGAAGGCATAACTCCAGTAGTAAGAATGTCAGTCACATGTTTCACTACCTCATCCCCCATAATAGTATAACTGATAAAATTATGTTGACATACCGTCAGAACCAGGAGCTTTGCTTGGGTGCATTTGCATAAGAGCATGATAAATTTCCTCCCGTGTGAATTGCCCATTTAAAAGTTGACTATGTTCATCTGGAAGTTATAAATCGATTGCACTAATAAAATCACTTCCATTACCAGGTTCAGTCGACCTGAACAGTTGGGAGAAATAATTAACCACCACTCTGGCAATACCCTAAGTTCCCACTGCCTGGCGCCCCTCCTAATCACAAATCTTGGTCAGAGTGTTATTCCTCCTACGTGCAGAGCACTTGGCATGAAAATATGCAGTATTGCAGTCTCCAGCTTGTAACCAAGTAATCCTAGCCTGCTGTAACCATTTCTGCTCCTTAGCCAGTAGAAGCTCTAAAATCTGTTTAATTATAACCGCCTTTTGGACTTTTCGTTATAGATCAAGAGCTTGTTGAACCCACTCCAAATCCTTATTCAGCACCCGAAGCCAGCATTTAATTTCACCAAATGTCAGTCGGTCCCATTGGGTAAGCTCAGTTGCCACTCCCTGTAGGCGATATCGCATAGTGTCGATAGATCTAGTATCGCTCGATTGGGCCTTTAAAATCATATCCCTATAACTCGATTACCGGATCCATACCGTCTCAAAACGAAAACGTTTCCCAATCATGGATGATTTATTCGTCATAGGGTCCAAATTTAACACCACTGGATTGTGGTCAGATGAGTGGCAGGGAAGATGTTGCACGCATGCCCCCCGGAAACATTTGCAGCCATACCGTATCAGCTAGAAAATGATCAAAACGTTCCTAGATAGCCATCGGACCAGACCTTCGATTATACCATGTAAACCCAGTACCCTCCGCTCCCAAATTCTGCAAATTACATAAATCCACACATTGTTAGAAAGCTTCCATCTCCTTATTATCCCTCGCTTGTCCTCCTGGTTTCTCTGAAGGCCACAAAATTTCATTATAATCCCCAAAGTAATTGCATTAGTTCCCATGTTAAATATTGTTGTGTCCCCTCCGGCCTCTCATAGATGCCCATACCCCTCCATTCAAAGCATTTATCATCACAGATGAAGAAATAAATGCAGTGCAATGAGTAGTGTTGAATGACCAGTTCTACTTCTTTTTTCCATCCAAGGATGAGTCCCCCCCCACTTTTTCCCACTACATCCACAACAAAGAAATTAAATTCAGGAAAACACTGACACATATTACTTGTAGCACTCTTCCTAATTCGAGTTTCTATAAGGAAGAGCACCTCAGGGTGTTGTTCCCTCAAAATGCTTATGAGGGTTTAGAATGTGCAAGGATTGCCCATTCCTTAGACATCCCAACTTAATATTTTCATGGCTGAGGGTGGGGCCCTTCTACGGCCTCCACCCTTTCAATATCAATATGAGAAATACACTTTCTTTTTACATACATAACCTCCAACATCTCAACATCCTCGGCCCCTCTCTTCTTCAAACCATCCTTTTGACACGAGCTCTCAATATTCTACGCTACCTCATTTTCCAATCGTTGAGCCCGCTTACCCTTATCAAGTTTCACCTTGCGTAGTTTGCGCAGCATCTCACAGATATCATCTGTCCTGGTATTCAGATCCAGATTTCCCTTTATAGCATAGACTTGAGGAAGAACCTCATTATCCTACACCCAAACTCTATAAGTAGTGACTTCAGCCTCAAAAGCAAGCACTAGTTGTCTCCTAGTACTTGCCTCTCCCACCGAACTAGATGTGGCCAATTGCTTGGAATCCGATCCATCAGCTCTTGACCTGGTCGACCAAATACCATCCTGACTCTCTTTACTATTTGAACTCTGCATTTTAATCGGTGAGGCCCATGGTGTGGGACCATGAGGCCAGTCTACCATTTCAATATCCTCATGCATAGTTTCATAGTCTTCATGATTGTGCCCCAAAAGTCCACACCAGTAATAGTAATTGAAAAGTTTCTCATAGTAAAAATATATCCAACCAGGATTGCCCATGCTATTCTTTACCCCTATTCTCCTAAGTAAAGGTTTTTGCACGTCATTGTTAATCCGAACACGGACATATTTTCCTACTGTCTTAATATCGGAGTCATTAAACTGTAGCACATCACCCACTCGAGCCCCAATAGCCTGGATCATAGTCGAATTTCGTTGATTAAGAGGTAAATCATATATCTGAACCCGCATAAGAAAATGAGTATGTGGGATTTCTAAAGGGCGTCCATGTCCATTCACACCAACCATAGTTATCATATTCCTCTCAAACAACCACAGACCATCACGTAAAATTCTATCATGGTCCCTCCTAGATCTGAATTCACACACAAACCGTCTCGCCTCCCCTTCTTCAATAACGAAACGATCCATACACCTCTGTCTATGCAACACAGCCGATAAGATCCTAATATTCAAAGGTTTATATGTCAGAATCCTTCCCGTTACACGCCAGCGTTCAAATCTTGCACCAGCCTCAAGATTCTCTAAAACCTCCTCTTCCATTTCGTTAATAGTAATGTTCTGCATCATCTCCTCAATATTCTCCTTCATTAATCAAAATCCTAATTACAGCAGCGGAAACTAATAGAATCTATGAGATTTCCCAAAGAAAATCACGCTTAGCAGAGACCAAGACAGCCGAAAACCTGAAACCAATGGAGTCGATGAATTCTCCAGAGAAAGTCACGCTAGCAGAGACCAAGACAGCTGAAA
The DNA here is from genome assembly GCF_963576675.1 of Euphorbia lathyris. Taxonomy (NCBI): domain Eukaryota; kingdom Viridiplantae; phylum Streptophyta; class Magnoliopsida; order Malpighiales; family Euphorbiaceae; genus Euphorbia; species Euphorbia lathyris. Next base: position 17,553,554 of record NC_088910.1, on the reverse strand, counting down.
ACCAGAAACCAATGGAGTCGATGAATTTTCTAGAGAAAATCACGCAAACAGAGACCAAAATGGCCAAAAACTCTAACCTTGACCTAGTCACTCGGAGGTAGCGAAGAGGACCACTTGGACGAAAAACCTTGTTTATGATCATGTTTTTCAAATTTTCTTATATATTTATTCTTTGTTTTTAATAAAAAAAATGGTAAAGTAAAAAAAATCTGTGTTTTGATTTTTTTTTTTTTGTAAAAACTAAGGACTGAAGTTTTTGGAAACCATGATATTTTAATTTGATACTATTAGAATTATCATTAATGATCTCAAAATTGAAAATTATAAGAATTAAAGTTTTATAGTACCACATTTACAGGTAAATTTTATACGTGGTATACAACATTTGTACTTGTATAACCTTTTGGTTACCTCACACTAAAGTATATAGCGAGTAATTATTATCGGTCAACGTCAAGTCAATACGTCACGTCAGTAATTTGACCTTCCTAAAAGTTATAATTGGTGACGTGGCACGTTCGCCGGTCAACTTTTGACTTTGAGGGAGGCCAAACTGCTAACGTGGCATGTTGACTTCGCGTTACCGGTCATAATTACCGGTTGTATACTTTAGTAGGAAGTCATAAAAAAGTTGTAAAGTTATGTGTGTAAAATTGAATGTTGTACACTAAATTGTGAAATATGATAAATGTTGTACACCACTATTTAATTTACCCCTATATTTACTATGAAACCAAATTTTTTATTTTCTAAAATCATCGTTTTCGGAGCTTTTTTTTCTTTAAACATACACTTTCTCTCTACTCACCAAACAATATATGCACGACCTCAAAATTACAAAGTTGAAAAACTAAAGTTGCTTAGTGTATCATCAAATCTTCAAATTTTTCAATTTTAAAATCGTCAATAGTCATTTTAATTTTGAGGTCCTTATAAATAAGCAAAGTGAAAACTCAATCATCTCTTGATCCAAAAAAAACTTCACTTCTTTTTTGGATACAAACAAAAAAATTCATAGTTACTTGTGTTGACAAAACATGAAAACACAGTGTTACTTTATCCTAAATAAAATAAATAAATGTGAAAATAACTTTATTTTTTGTTATGTTACTTTAGTTTTTTTCATATATTCTAGGATAATAGTTCAAATATTAATTTCATGGTAAGATATATTCGAGTAAATAAAATTTTAATGCACTCTAGAATATATCTCAATATAGAAAATTGACTTATATATATAAAGGTTAATTTTAAAAAAGAAATTATGTGATTTCATATTTTCGCATATGGGTTTTTTTCAAACAAAAAAATCCTATAACGTGCTTTGTTAATAAAATAGCTAATATCAGTTTGACTAACGTGGCAATAACAATTTTTTCAACAATTTTTTTGACCTTTTTTTTACTATCAAAAGTGAGAAATTAATTTTTTAATAAAAAAATGCGTCTCCTATCTTTTTCCGTCTTCTTCTATTTTTATTTTTATTTGCAGTGGATACGAGTTTTCATATTTTCTGAACAAAGGATGACATGTTTATTGAAAATGTGTCTTAATAGGGTTTTGAAGTGAAAAAATTGACTCTGATAGAGTAAAGTATAACTGATTCGATTCTTCTCCTTTATGTATTTGTTTTTTTTATCGACATATGGTAGTTCTTTTCGCTGGTTTGAGAAAAAGTAAACTGGGTTTGCATATAACAATTTTAAAAAAAAGTTATTTCAGTTTTCCAGAATTAATTGATTAATAATTAAAGATAATCTTTCACATCTATATTATAGGATTTCTTTCCTTGTATGAATTCACATTTTTTTTTCCATTTTTAATCAATTCTACTAATAAATTCCTAAATTGGAAGTAACAAAAATAAGTAGCATTAGTTTTTTTAAAAAAATTATATTTATTTCTTTGTTTTTTATTCAAATTAATTAATCAAACAAATAAATGTGAAAAAATCATTTTATTTGTGTTATGTTAATTTAGTTTTTTTTTTCATATATTTTAAGTAAGGTTTGCAACAAAAAAAAAAAAAACACTAGTCGGATGGATAGATCTCAATTATCGGGAGGACAAGTCATCCAACTTTATGTTCCCTTAACAATATAAGCTTTACCGTCTCTGAATGGACAAACATAACAAATCCAAGCATGCACTTTTGTTGATACGGGATTCTGACATCTTCAACTGGTCCAAAAGTGATGCAAAACAACAACAACAACAACAAAGCCTTAGTCCCGAAATGATTCGGGGTCGGCTAACATGAACCATATATTTTGGTTCATATCATAAGATGTGGTTAAGTTTTACGTTGGCCGCCACAAACCTACCGCAACCCTCCTCCTTTGTCCGGGCTTGGGACCGGCTGTAAATGCCACCAAGTGACCCTCACAGGCGGAGTTAAAAGTGATACAAAACACACAAAAAAAAAAAAAAAAAAAACTTTAACTATATTACGTCGTCCATGGACTAAATAATATTTTCAAATACTAAGCGCACTTTCGTGAATTACTTAAGACTTACCTTTAAAATGCAAAAATAACAGTAATTAACCGTTAAGGATTTGCTACCAAAGATTTCATGTCTTCGTAATTTAGAAAAAAACGTCATGAACACTTCAAAAACTAACTTTTAAACAGCAAGTTAATAACTGCCATGTTTATAGAAACTTGTCATAATCTTCAATATTTGGTACGGTACAAAATTATTGCAATCTGTAACACAAGTATTTCATTTTCTTCTTTAGGAAGCTAACCAATTTTGTTTTCCATATTATAGATACTGATGAAAAGAAATCACATGAACAATGTATCTGTTAACAAAGGCATAACTCACCCCAAAAGGTACCTCCAAGGGTGAGGATTGCCTCACATATATAAGGAGCCATATAGCTTCCAAGGGTGAGGATTGCCTCACATATATAAGGAGCCATATAGCTTCCTCATTTAGCAATGTGGGATGTTTAATACGCCTCCCTCACGCTCAATTCATTTGGTGCGTGACGCTAATATCAGCGGGAGCCCCAACATTGAACCATGGCTCTGATACTATGTTAACAAATGCCTAACTCACCCCAAAAGGTACCTCAAAGGGTGAGGATTGTTTCATATATTTAAGGAGCCATATAGCTTCATCATTTAACAATGTGGGATTTCTAACAGTATCAATTTAATTTTGATCCAACAACTTCCAATACTACCCCCACAAATTAGTTCTAATTTACTCTTTTAACTCGTAGTATAAACCACTGATTCCTTTCACCATTTATGTGACCCAGCTAACTAGCAGCAAAACGACATTGTTTTGCTTCTTACATCTGTTACAGGCCCTCATTCAACCCATTTGATGCTTTTTTTTCTCATTTTATGGTCTCCCTTCCTTCTCTCTTTTTCATTTTCTCTCTAGAAACTCTATCATCCAAATCTTTGTCTCTGCACAAAACTATTCACTTTATATGTATATAGAATTAGTGAATGATTGATTTTTTCTGTTCTCTTATAGGCACGGAAGTGTTCGAGACTTAGTTGATTGCTAATAGCTGCTTGTGTAAAATGATAAATAAGGACATGGCAAAGCCTTTATTTCAGGTTAAAGGGTAGTAATTATGGGTAAAAAAATCTTTCAAAAGAGACGAAGCAATAAGCTAATTGGAAAGGCTCATAAAACCAGTTTTTTCAAAATTAGTTTTTTGAATCCAATAAGCTCTTTCAAACATTTCTTCATCAAACACCAATATTACAGGTTTTACTAGTCAAAACCTGTAAAGTGGCTCAAACATCTAATTTTACCCCAAAAGGTTTTTTACCAAACAAGGGCGTACACTATTTTGACAAACCGTTTAATGGAGTGAAAGAATTGGCATACATGTTTTTAGATAAATATGAGAAAATGCTCTCATGATAACTTTGCAACTTTAATTTTTGCATTTTCAGATCCTATTTTGATTGAAAAGAGGTCAACGATCAAAACTCACGATTTGTCACGATTTTCCATCGCTTTTTTTTGCCAAATTCCTTCATTTAGAGTCTAAAAAATGCAATTTACTAATTTTTTGCCTTTTTTGTAATTTTCATATTTTCTTTCCTTTTGGTTTTGGGATTAGTTTTTAGGGTTTACTGTATAAACTATTTTTGGATGTAATATGTAGTTTATCATTGAATACGAATTTGACTTCGTTTTTTCAAAGTTCTTGTTGAATTTTGAAGGTTTTAATCGGTAATTGTACGTGATTCAATGATTCGAAATGAGTCTATTATTTCTACCATGTCACCATTATAAACAAAAAATTATATCGCGTTTTTAGCAGGCAAAACATGATACACTAGATTGGGAAAATTTGATAAGAATATGCATACTAAACTCAAATGGTGAGGTAAAAAAACTGGGATGTTCGTGTTAATGATCCCATTGGAGGATGTTATCGAATCATTTGTGATCTTCAAGGGCAGATTGAATTTCATCAGACCGAACTCGATGTTGTTATCAATTAGCTCTTTGTGGCGCCCAAACTCAATAGCTTAAAATGCTTGAATGGTGCAGAAAGTCTTTATAATCCTTTTTCTATTTGTATGATGCAATTTAGTTATCCTGAAACTTCCAACTCAAGCTGAACAAGAGTATGGTCAAGAGAATAATGTCAATGCTTTTAAATATTCAAGAGTCTAATTCAACTAGTGTCAATTCTTCTACAATATTATCTTTATCTCTGCATCTTAAACAATCTAATTTCTTCGATGATCGTGACGATATTAATGATGTCAAGTTTGAAGCAGATGACTTAGTCGAAATCAGAAAGTTTGTAATTTTTTTTATCACAGTGATTGATTCATCAATATTGATTTTGTATTTTTTCATCATAGTGATTGATTAAAAAAAAAACTCAAATGGTAAATAAAAGCTTAATTCACTCTAAAATATATTTCAAAATGGAAGATTGACTCACGTATATAAAGACTTATATAATTCTCTAATTGAGCAATGTGACATATTTAAAACACAATTTTGTGTAGATTTATCCCTAATTTATGAAATTAGAAAATTTACCCTTAATGTTTTGAATGAATATCAATTTTATTCCTACCTAATAGAAAATTTTAGTTTATCGTTATTTAATCGGTACATCGGATTTTCCAAACATCAATTATGTCTAAAATATTGATTGTGTTACTAACACAGTTAAAAAAAACTACTGAAATTGCAATAACAAAGTCACATACATACAAGTTAATCGTAAATTTTTTTTGTCTAAAACGTCTACTATGTTATTAATACAATTATAAAAACTTATCAAATTGTACGAAATTAATTCAATTTATCGATGAATTTATTTTGAAGGTCTGATGTAACGGTCAAATCATTCTCGTCAACCCATTTGCTTTGCGATAGTAATTGGGTCTGCAAATAACAAATGTGAAAAAAAATAATTGAGTTTTTCAACAAGTAATTAATAATTAGGGACGAGTGCAAAAAAAATTACGTTTAACGTTGATAATCAAGAGCAATTTTATCATTAACGTCTAAAATGATACACTTTTACCCCTAATATTGGCAATAAAAATCAATATTACCACAAATTAGTTAGTTCTAAATTTATTTATATTGCAGTAATAAAATTTAATAATAGACTTACAAATTAATATTTTTAAATTCAATAATAATAATTATACTTTTAGAATTTCATTCCTTCTATTAATTCATGAGTAAATTAGAATCACGACTACTGTACTTTATTCATTTTCATGTATCGTCATTAAACTTTAAAACTTAATATAAAAATCAGTTAACTTTATATTTTCTAATATTATGACTGTTAACTTTTAATTAACGCCTTAAAATGATCATTTATAATCTCAAAATGAACACCTAAATGAATGTTTACGCCTCATAATGACCATAAATGACCTCAAAATGAAAATATTGAAGAATTAAAAACATAATAAATTCTTAAAATTTTCTATTTTAAGGTTGTCAACGGATTGAAACATCAATTGTAGTTCTATAATGAACCACCCGAAATATCAAACACAAAACATGAATTGACAAAAAGTGACTTTTGAGAAATCTCGGTCCTCGCATAGTCACAAAAAAAAACCACATGTATGCCATTGACAAAAAGTGTACCAAATAGTACACTTTTTGTCAATTGCATGCATGTGGGTTTTTTTTTGTGATTATGCGAGTACCGAGATTTCTCACTTTGCTAAAAGAAATAGAATTTTTGTTTGACACGACAATCAATGACCACAAAATGGAAAATTTTAAGAATTAAAGTTGTTTAATGTCGCGTTTACTATGGAACCAAATGTCCTATTTTCCAAAATCACCATTTTCAGAGGCTTCCCTCTCTAAACATTCACTTTCTCTATCCTCAACAAACAATATCTAAATTACATTTTTCTATTAATAATATTGGGCCTAGTTTCTTTGCGGATTCAGAGACTCCCAATTTACTTTGGATTTTCTCGGCCCGCTTAGTTTTCTAGCCTCCCGCTTTTCATTTAAAAAAATAAACAATATCTAAATGATTTTAAAGTTAAAAGTTCAATAATTAAAGTTGTTTAAAATATCATAAATTCTTGAAAATTTTCAATTTTGACAATGGTCATTTTAACATTGTCAATAAAAAAGATCCTCGTTTTTTAGTAAAGCGAAAAACTTCAATCATCTATTGGTTTATTCATATTATATACTAAGAATCATTTAACTTTTTAATTAAGAAATTCGAGATATTTAATGCAAAGTTGATTGGAATATATATATATATATATATATATATATATATATATATATATATATATATATATATATATATATATATATATATATATATATTCAAATTGATGAGGGCATCTTGTCCCTGGACGCGGGGCGTGAGAGAGGACACGCGGGGCGTGAATCCGGAGCCAAGAGAAAGGAGGAAACCACGTGGAAAAAGGGGTCTCTTAGGCATTCCACGCGGGACGTGTTGTCCAGCACGCGGGGCGTGGATCGAACCTTCAAAGAGAACCAGTTCTAGGAGCTCATGTACGCGGGGCGTGCCTCCTAATACGCGGGGCGTGCCTCCTCATACGCGGGGCGTGTCTCCTCAGACGCAGGGCGTGCAAGACCACTTTCGGAGCAGTCAAACTCAGAGACGCTTTCACGCGGGGCGTAGTACGTGACACGCGGGGCGTGTTTCAGCTGAAGAATACTTCCTCCCCAAGTTCTCCATACTTGGGACCACTCCCTATTTACAACTCTACCACTCCTTATTTACAAGCATGCCACCCATTTACCATTAACCCTACTTTACCCTTTATATTTGTATCTTAATTAGTAGATAGTTTACCCTTTTTGTAATTTGGCAATTAGGTTTTTGAGATGCTATAAATTCATCTCTTTCTCTTTGTAATAGAAAACTTTTATGAAATACAAATATATATCTTCTTCCTTGTGAAGTTTGTTAAGGTTTTATCCTTCAACAATGGGGATTTCACTATTCCTATGGATTTAGTCCATGAATTTGGGATCCACTCCTTCTAGTTTAGCTAGATAAGTTGTTAGCCTTTGTGAGTTTACGGTTTAAAACTCTCAGTGGATTCCGCGCTGCATCATTTGGTAACAGAGCCGATCGTTTTCCTTGAACGGAGACTTCTTTCGATAATGATTCAACCGAGTTATTTACAAGCTTTAAAGGAACGTCTTGAAGCCGAGACAATGGAGATGAGGCTCCAATATGCCGAGATGTTGAGAAAGACAAGAGAGAACTTGGAGCAAGAAGAGATGGAGAGGCTCCAAAGGGGAACCCGAAATAGCCGGAGACGACAACGTCGAGCCCAACGGAAAAGAGATGAGGAAACCACTATTTCACCTCCTAAAGATACATCACCAATCTTTTCTCCTTTACACATTGAAGAGGTAAATCCAAAGCTTTCTATTCTTGATGTGGAAGTTGTGGGTATGCCTACTATTAGTGAGGATGGGGTTGTTTGTGATGTTGCTTGTGATGATAAAGTAGATTTAGATTCTTCTTGTGAATTTATTGATAATGAAATTGTGGAGGAAGATCTAAATTCATTTATGGATGAGGAGGAAGGGATGGTTGTATGTGAAAACATGGGGGAGGTTGACTTTGTGTGTACTAAGAATGAGAAAACCCATGTGGCAAGGGATGCTCCTTTTGTGTTTGATGAAATGCCCCTTGAACATAACTTCAATGAGATGCTTGGTGAGAGGGAGGAAATCACATTATGTGTAGAGATTGATGGCTATGGAGATGGGAGAGATGTTGGTGGTTCTACCATGTTGGGTGGTAGTATGTCTTTTGAGTCAAGCGGCTTAGCACATGGGATAGTCGGCTTGAGCTATAGAGAGAAGCACGTGGAAACGATAGGTCGTGGGAAGAGACGGAATGAGGATGGAGAGGGAAGTGAAATTCCGTATGGTCAAGAAGAAGATGAGCTAGGAGAGGAGATTGATGGAGAAGGGAACTTTGACATTGAACTCATTATCGATGGTGAGCTTGGCTATTATGAGCGAGAATTCCGGAAGGGAATGGAGGAAGGTGGTGACGTGGGACCAACGTCCAAAGATGGAAAGTATGTGTCCTTCAACGGACAACCACGGGGCATTCTACCTTTGGGGAAGGTACCACGTGACATTGCATGGGATCCCGGAGGTCGTATGCTATGTCTTCCTCATAGTTGCTTGAGCTTAAAGGAAACGGGTGAAGAATATGTTGTGACGCCTCTAGGAAGAAAGGAGATTCCTAGCACACGCACATTAGGAATGAACCGAGCCTCTCACTTGGTAAATTTGGAACTTGTTATTTTGTTCTTGATTGAGGTGCATGTGTTGGGATATATGTTATGTTTGTTGAGGGGACATCAACCCTATGAGGAGTCAATGAGGAGTTATGTGATGATGAAGAGAGTGAGCTTCAAAGAGTATTTGGTGAATGGGAATGGCCGTCCGGATGATGTAGAGAGAATGGAAGAGATTCAAGAATGGCGGGATAGTGGCCAAGTTAGTGATGAGGCGACTCGAGAAGCCGCGAGATTGTTGACCCAACACAAAGAAGGAGCCGATACAAGTGTTCTTGGGATCACCGCGAAGTGGGTTGACAAGTGTCGTCAGGACATCCCATTTGATGTCGGCTATGAGCGGAATAAAGTTGTGATTAATGTCCATGTTTATGAAGTGGACAAAGAGGAGATCCGGGGTTGGTCGGTTAGACATGTCGTGGGAGTGTGGAGGAGCTTCCAAGACATTGGAACGGATTGGTTTGATCAACTTCGTCGAGATATTCCGTTCGATGTCGGTCGGATATTGAGGCGAGTCTTATAGAGGATGAGCACTGAAGGCAAGACACGAATTGAGGTGTGGGAAGAGTGCATAACGAGAGGAAGAAGCCGACAATATATGGAGTGGCTAACCCCTACTGAGCACAAGTCTTGTTCTATAGTTGAGTTGGGGTCCAACTCTTTTGAAGAAGAGGAGAATGATGAGGGCATCTTGTCCCCGGACGCGGGGCGTGAGAGAGGACACGCGGGGCTTGAATCCGGAGCCAAGAGAAAGGAGGAAACCACGTGGGAAAAGGGGTCTCTTAGGCATTCCACGCGGGGCGTGTTGTCCAGCACGCGGGGCGTTGATCGAACCTTCAAAGAGAACCAGTTCCAGGAGCTCATGTACGCGGGGTGTGCCTCCTAATACGTGGGGCGTGCCTCCTCATACGCGGGGCGTGTCTCCTCAGGCGCAGGGCGTGCAAGACCACTTTCGGAGCAGTCAAACTCAGAGACGCTTTCACGCGGGGCGTAGTACGTGACACGCGGGGCGTGTTTCAGCTGAAGAATACTTCCTCCCCAAGTTCTCCATACTTGGGACCACTCCCTATTTACAACTCTACCACTCCTTATTTACAAGCATGCCACCCCTTTACCATTAACCCTACTTTACCCTTTATATTTGTATCTTAATTAGTAGATAGTTTACCCTTTTTGTAATTTGGCAATTAGGTTTTTTAGATGCTATAAATTCATCTGTTTCTCTTTGTAATAGAAAACTTTTATGAAATACAAATATATATCTTCTTCCTTGTAAAGTTTGTTAAGGTTTTATCCTTCAACAATGAGGATTTCACTATTCCTATGGATTTAGTCCATGAATTTGGGATCCACTCCTTCTAGTTTAGCTAGATAAGTTGTTAGCCTTTGTGAGTTTACGGTTTAAAACTCTCAATGGATTCCGCGCTGCATCACAAATAGAGTATTTAGGATTTTCAAAGGAAATTAGCCAAATACTATTTGACTTTTTTATATTAAAAACTAAAAAAAAAATTGGGAAATTATTTCCATATATTTATGAAATTAATTACCAAAGACTGTAGTCTTTAGCTTTTGATCATTGATTTTGACTGATTGATGTTCTCTTTCTCTATAAATATTTTATTTTAATTGTAACCAAAAAATATATATTTTCTATTTTAATATCCTTAACTACCAAACACCATCTATGACTCACCTTCGTAATATATATACTTTTTGGGATTTTTTTAATGTTTTTTCATAAATTTCTATATTACTCGGTTCGAGACTCGTCAAACACCATTTTATAATATTAGTTTGTGAGAAATAATTTTGATTAAAAAAACAATGATCTATTATCAAAAAAATAAAAAAAAACCGGAATCTAATATTTAATGTTTTTTTTTTAGAAAATCTAATATTTAATGTTTAAATTGTTAGAGTTATAAAATTGGCATTCAAAGTCTAGAATATGTTTTTTTTTTTAAAAAAACACAAGCAATTCATTTAAACACGATTACTCCTTTGAAAGATGATTTTGAGACCTATTAGTGTATGTAGTGTGATTTATAAGCTTGTCTTTGAAGTTTTAGCTAATTGGATTAAACTTATATTGAATTTTATAATTAATCAGATTCGGTGTGCTTTTTGGAAGGTTCATGACGAATGATGCTTTAATTGCAATTGAGTTTATGACAAGGTTGCGTGGATTTTTATTGGTGAAACAAGAGAGGTGATGGATTTTCTGATAGTTTTTTTCAACCAATCCAGGATCTTCGTCAAAGGGCCCCCCTATTTCACCATATTTGTTCCTTATTTGTTGGAAGGGCTTACATCTTTGATTACGAAAGCTGAATCAGATAGATGCCTACATGGTATTTAATTAGGTTGACAACGCCTCATCTCTTCTTGCAGATAACTTTCTCATGTGTTTTTTAGGTTAATTATGAGAAATTCTCTGCGTTAAAATTCATTCTTTACCTTTATAAGAAGTTGATGATGGCATCAAGATGACTAAATGTGTTAAAACGGGTAGTCGGAAGAAGTCCAGTCAAATGAGTTCAACTTGAAGCAACATAGAAGAATCAGATATCATTATTGTGTTCTTATTATCACGAGAAATTAGTGCCAAAATGAGACAATCTGAGGTTACAGATGAGGCGTGTTTCAAGATTCCACGTCTATTATCAAAAAATAAAAAAACGGGAATCTAATATTTAATGTTCTTTTTTTTAGAAAATCTAATATTTAATGTTTAAATTGTTAGAATTATAAAATCTGTATTCAAAACATCAGTTACAAAAGTAAAAAGCATGAAATTAAGTTTGTTTCAAATATTGATGTGGATTGCCATAACATGTGATACTATAAAATCTAACAGTTCGATATATTCTTTTCTTATTTCGAACCAATATTTTAAGCATCAGTTTTATATGTACTCTAACAATGTAAATAAATAAATAAAAATTAAGAGAACAAATATTTATTACGGTTTTATTTAAGGATTTTTTTTAAACAAACATTATCGTGATAGAGCAATACGTTAATTTTCTAATAAATTTTTCCATAACCTTAATTTTCCTTGATTATGGATTGGAGTCCTAGCGATACCTAAACTTTTCTCGACAAAAAAATATTTTTATATTACATGATCTGAATATTTGATATCTTTAATTTTTTTGAAACTTTTTAAAAATATTTTCACAGCATAAAATGTATTATTAAAAAAAAGATATATTCAAAGGTACACTTAATTTTTTTTAATAGACAATGCAAATTAAGAATTATGTGAAGAGACTTTCCTAAACACATCTACATAAAAGAATAACAACCTTAATTTTGATTAAATTTTAAATAAAATTATTTCAATAAAGATATATATAGTTCAATAATAATAATAATAATCTCAACCTTATACTCTGAAAATAATAACTTTTTTGGTAAATGAAAATAATAAATAATAGTTGAAGCTTTCATTCCACATATATTTAATTATAATTACTAAATTTGATATATACACCAAACTAAAATATGCATTCCAAAACTTTTGATACCACTTTTATTTGAATTGTTGCAATAAAAATAATAATGGGATTTGTCTCTTCTATTAACTAGGAAAAATCTTGGAAATTTAGAGGGGTCAAATATTCTCTCATCAACATAGAAATTGGAAAAATTTGTTGAAAATGACATGAGTATAATTTTTTTTTTTTTCAAAACAAAGATTGAAGTATATTATGTTGTTAATGTTGGGGGAGTAGCAACATAGAGTAAAATAATAAATATAAAAATACCTTAATTTATATTATTTGCAAGTTGAACTAATTTTATGCTTAATTTTTGAAAATTCGAACAATTGTGAAACATTATTAATAGAACACTATATATAATTATAGAAGGTGTTTGATTGCTCATTTTCATGCTCTTATTTTTCTTTTCACTTCAAAATGGAGAGTTTTAGGTGTTTGGTTAATAACCTACTGTTTGCCTTTTACATCTGAAAAGCAGCAGTAGGTGTTTGATTAGTGACATTCTGTTTGCCTTTTACACCTGAAAAGCAGCCTTTTACAAAAGCAGAGAATCTTTGTTTTTTGGAAAAGCATTTTTTTGCAACAGCAAACAGCAAACCGTAACAACAACTGCAAACAACAAATAGCAAACAACAATAGCAAATAGCAAACCGTAACAACAAACAATAATAACAAACAGTAGATAAAACAAACGGACCCATAATCTTGTTATCGCCATTCCATATGTGCATTATATTATCACTTATCAGTAACAAATCAAAGACTGAACAGTTTGAAAAAAATTATTATGTGTCATGCAACATATCAAAGATACTTATATACACATTATATTTTGTTTAACTTGTATTTATTTATTTATTACGTGTGTATATGTGTATTTAATATGTTTCTAACACGTGATAAATGTGGCGCAAGTTTGAAATGAAAATAACAAGTTTCATGACTACTAGGGACGGAGACAAAGGGAGCCTAGAGGGGTTCAGGCCCCATTCGGTCGCTGAAACCACACCTACCATGAATGGTCTCGGTCCTCCAGTCATTGTAACTATTCCTATTATGGACGGTTTCGACCATTTGAACCGGCAAATTAAGATTCAAGTGGTTAATTAACTCATTGAATTTATATTTAATTACAAAATCAAACTTGATTAATACAAGATAGGTGATAAAATTTCTTAAGTTTGTTCAAAACGACTTAAATTTTGAGAAGTTTTAATGGTATGTATTGGTTTTGGACCACTTGGATGATAATAATGTATATATACGCAAAAAAATAAATAAATTGAACAAATTCGATTTAGCAAATTTTTTTACGCACACAAGTTTAAAATTGGCCCTAAGTGTACCAATCCTATATTGGCCATTGATGACTACATAAAGTATAATTATGGTTAGAAGTAAAATTTGTCCAACTCACAAACGTTATTGATATAATTGTAAAATTTATAACATTAAATATAAAATCAATTTTAACTACCAAACACTAAATATTGTTGGATTAAACTTTTTTTTTTTTTTTGGCCCTACTGATATCCAAAAGTTTATTAGTTGCCTATATAGTATCATTTGGTAACATTTGTCTCTTAAGATATTTTAATAGGTTACATTTAACCAAATTTAAATGAAAAGTTAACCGATTTATTAATTTTAGCAAAAAGCATCATTAGGCCCATGATCTTTTATTTTTTGATTCATTAAGCCTTTGATCTTTTATTTGGATATATTAAGTTTCTGATCATTTATTTTTGGTCTCATTAAATCCTTGGTGACCAAAAAAATTAATTTTGAACATAAAATTTGGTGAACAGACTGTTATTCATTGCACATGCATTCAAAATTTGTATTTTTTTACTGTTTGAAAGTATTTTTGGATGTATAATGTGGTTGTAGAAAAACTTTAAAAACCTTAATTCGAACTATACAAATATTTTTTTTAATAATTTCAAATACAAATGAAGTTCATAATATATTTTTAACATAACTAGATATTCTTAACTTATTAATTTGGTCATAAATGGCTTAATGAGACCAAAAATAAATGATCAGGGTTTAATGTATTCAAATAAAAGATCAATGACTTAATGAACCAAAAAATAAAAGATCAAAGGTCTAATGATGTTTTTTTTATCATCAATTTTTAACACGTAACATGCACACGTAACAATTATCTTAATTGTTTTTTCATATTAGTCTTAATACGTGAATAAATAATGAATTTTTTTTCTTGTTTATTCATATATTAAATCTATATAAGAAAAGAATTTAATACAATCTTCATACAACATGTAAATGTTAAAAAATTGTGATATGCTGAAAGAAAAAAATAACAAATTGATTATAGAAATACTTCCAAATAAATATTATCAAATGAATCACATAATCAAAAATATTATCAAATATATCACATAATCAAATAATCGAGATTTTGAATATTACAGATGCTACTCCCGATATATTATTGTACCTTATCCTAAAATAAAACCTATTTTTATAAATATTTTTTATATATAGTTTGAGAAATAAAGAAAAATAAATAAATAAATAAAAGAAATAAAAGAGAAATGGTTAAGTGGGAAGTGTGGAGACCAGAGAGAGAGCAGCAGAGGGAGTTCACGTGCAAAGTCAAAATATCAGAGATAATAAAATGACGCAATTCCAATCCTAATTAAGCAAAACAATAAATAAATATGGATACCCACGTAACCTTTTTTTGATTCTTTTTAAATCATTCATTTTCTTTCCCCACTTTTTTTTTTTAATTACATCACCACATTTATCCTTAAATAAGATAGATATACTCCCAATTTAAATTTATTCATTTTTCTTTGACACCCAATATTTATTAATTATCCCAATACTCATTATTACAATTCAAAGTCTAGAATATGTTTTTTTTTTTAAACACAAGCAATTCATTTAAACACAATTACTCCTTTGAAAGATGATTTTGAGACCTATTAGTGTATGCAATGTCATTTATAAGCTTGTCTTTAAAGTTTTAGCTAATCGGATTAAACTTATCGTGGATTCTATAATTAATCAGACTTGGTGTGCTTTTTGGAAGGTTCATGACGAATGATGTTTTAATTGCAATTGAGTTTATGACAAGGTTGCGTGGATTTTTATTGGTAAAGTAACAGAGGTGATGGATTTTCTAATGGTTTTCTTCAACCAATCCAGGATCTTTGTTAAAGGGGACCCCTATTTCACCTTATTTGTTGGAAGGGCTTACATCTTTGATTACGAAAGCTGAATCAGATAGATGCCTATATGGCATTTAATTGGGTTGACAACGCCTTATCTCTTCGTGCAGATAAATCTCTCATCTTCATCAAGGGGGTCCTCATATTTCACCCTATTTGTTGGAAGGGCTTACATCTTTAATTACGAAAGCTGAATCAGATAGATGCCTATATGGTATTTAATTGGGTTGACCACGTCTCATCTATTCTTTGCAGATAACTCTCTCATATTTTTTTCAGGTTAATTATAAGAAATTCTTCGTGCTAAAATTCATTCTTTACCTTTTATAAGAAGGTGATGAGGGCATCCAGATGACCAAATGTGTTAAAACAAAGAGTAGGAAGAAGCCGAGTCAAAGGGGTTCAACTTGAAGCAACATGGAAGAATCGGATATCATTGTTGTGTTCTTATTATCACGAGAAATTAGTGCCAAAATGAGACAATTTGAGGTTTCGGATGAGGCGTGTCTCAAGGGGCGACACATCAAGTGAAAGAGATGACAAATTGTGTGGAATAAAAGCAGAGTCCACACAACGTGTGGAGTTTCCAACACGTCCTGTGAAGAGTCCACACGATGTGTCAACAAGTCACATTTTGTGTGACTAAGAACATGAATTTTATGTTTCTCAAAATAGAATTCACACGACGTGTCAGGAGTTTGACACGTCAAGTCACATGCCAAGACCATAGGCCCTCTACCTTTCAACTGCCTTCTATTTATAGTTGCGCCATTGGTTAATTACAACTTCTATCATCAACCTTGATATAGTTCTACCACTCAGTATTTACTAGTGTGCCATTGATTTGTACTTTGTCCTTTTTATCCTTTTAATTTAGAATAAGCTAGTTTGTTCTTAGGGGTCCCCTTCTTAGGGTTTACTGGGTATATAAAGCCCAATTTCAACTTGTAATGTATCTTCATCAATCAAAATTATAATTTCTCTAATGGAGGATAGGGTTCGTCCCTTTATCGAATTGGGTGTTTAGGCTCTTTGAAGTTTAGTTTGAGAATCCAATTGGAGAGTTATACTCCTTCAACTATAGCTCGAGAATCATTTCTTTCTTAGTTTAAAGTTAAAACCTTCAAACAATTTTTACTCTCAACCCCTCACCGCGTCAGAAGGCTTTAGGGAAGTGCATTAACTATGAGAATATGAGTTTAACTTTGGCTCAAATTTAAACGAGGAGTTTAAAGGGGGTCTCAGTCTTTATCTAGGGGTGAAGCGGGCAGTTTCTTTACCGAAATACTTGGATTTTCCGATAGTGATATGGGGGTCTAGGAATGATGTGTTTAGTGTTAATCGGGATAGGATCTCTAAACAGACTAATAATTGGAATTAGTAGCAGTTCACCCATCACTATGCCATTTTCCCTTTCATATAACACAAGATATATGACAAACATTTGTTTTTGTATCATCTGAATGTTTTGCGGGACACTATTTTAAATTTATGTCATCTGAAGGCTTAAGTGTAAACAACCTCAAATTACATGTGGCGTTACGATGAGACACATTTGTCATCCCAAGAAAACTCGACTTTAATCGAAAAGGTACTTAATCATTATATGACACTATGTATATATAACTGCCAGTGTTGCCTGAAAACAAAAAAGAGGCAAATGAAATAAGTTAGACGACCGAGCAAAACTTATTCCCAATTTATAACTCGCTTAAACGTTTTAACATTTTAGCTCATACATATATAAACAAAAACCTAATGTATTCTACGGAGTAAATTAGGTTTCTTCATTGAGCTCGATGCTTCCGAGTTTAACTCTCACACCCCTCTTTTTGGGTAACTTCATGAAAGCTTTCTACATGCAAATATCTGTTTCTGAAATCGAAACATAGAAATGGTAAGCTCTATTTGTTTTCATCCTCGATTTATTAGGGTTTTTTTAGTCAGTGTTTATATATTTTATCGACTATTTGGTATGTGTGGCAATATTAGAGAGCCACTGATTGTCCTTTTGGGGATGATGATTCTCAAACCCAATTTGTAGCTCAATTGTCTTAGTGAAATTACGCTTCTTCTCTTTTGAAGCATTTCCTGCTTCGGCCATATCTGGAATTCTAGCCCCAGCTAACTCAACTGCCTTGGCCATAACTTGAGCTTTGGTAGTAACTTCTTCAGAGGTAGCCAACATCTTATCATCATCTAGCAAAATAATAGGAGTAGGCTCAACTGGAGCCTCACCAGAGTCAATATGATCAAAGTAGTAAATAAGGATGGATGCAATTGGCTCGGCATTCCGCCCTACAAACTCAGCGACCTCAGTCATGGCTATAACACAATAAAACGAGATATTAAAGTATTTATCTAAAATGTAACCAAAAGCAAAAATTTCAAAAAATCACCAAAAAGAGAATCCCCGAGAGTAGCACCCAAAGAGCTAACCGAACCCGAAGAATTAGGTGACGCTATTAGACCACTGGGTAGTGAGTCGGAAGAGTCGCGAGCTGTTTCACCCTCCTCTTCAGCAACCTTTCGTGCAGAATTGATGAGCTAGAACTTTTTTCCATACATTACTCATATTAGAACCTGCACACACAAGAATCAACAAATCAAAACAACACAAAAAAGAAAGCATTTATTCTAAACCTGCAAATAGATGGGTGTATGGGGTCGTCCCATCTCGACAAACTTCATGCTCAACATCCATTAGCACAAAGGGCATGTTCTCTGCCATGTGACTGAACATCCATTCCCAAGTAAAAATAAAGAGCAAGCCAGACAAACGGCCATGCATGTGTTGTTCGACGGTAGAAAAAGGAGCCAACTAACGAAAGTTTTCTTTCTTCAGCACGACCAAATTCTAGGAGCACCGAAAGGAAAAACTAATAGGGTAAAGAGAGGTCCCTAAAATTTCACCTCTTTCATCCTTTGGTATACATATACAAAGCCAATGTGGCTTGAAATTTTTGTTGTTGGAGGGTTTATCCGAAACAAAAATTGGCAGATTGGTGGAAAGTTTAGAGATCCATAAAGAATTATCACTATCTCTCACGGAAGGAGTTTAGATGTGTCAAAACAAAGGGCCCATCAGTATGAACCCCAAATCTTCGCATACTTTGACCAAACTTAGAAGGTCTAGCCAGCCATTTGGTGACAGTTGCACAGAGCATATATGAAGTTCCTCCAGAACGTTCAAGATGCTAGAAAAGAAGGGGAGATGAACCCCATTTTCTAGAAAAATCTCATAAAAATCCAAGTATCCCTCGGGGACATTTTTCTATCACCTGGTCAGGAGTTGGAACCCTAACCCCTAAGTGGGTGAATTCAGGATATCGAGACAATAGCTTTGTCAGTGCAAGCTCGTCTAGAGCAGAAGGCTGCTTATGATTCTGAAGATTAGGGACTATGGGCTTCTTAGATTCCCCAACATCCTCACCTTTTTTTGTTTGAGACCTTTTTCCTTTACTAGTTTGGGATTTCTTACCTTTCCTAACCAACAAGCTCTCACGAACCATTAGGGAAAAAGAAGAAAATAAACAGAAAAAGAAAGTAACAACTTACTGAGACAAGATATCAGCCACTTCAGTGAAAACAAATAGACACTATAGAATCAAAAAAGCCAAATCGATCTCGAAACGAATGAAAAGAAAGAGTGAAGAAGATTGAGAGAAATGAAGTGGAGAAGACAGATAAAGCTTATGTAAAAGAGGTAAGCGTAGTAGGAAAATGAAGGGATGCTGAGAAAATGAAAAGACTAAGTAATTAAGGCTTCTTATCATGACGTCAAACACTTTCCCATAAAATGAGCCATCAGCACGATATTCTAGATCAGGTGGTAGAAGGACACATCAGCCACACATGAGGCAATATAGCTGAAATTATTTAAATTACAGATTCAAGTACAATTAATAAGGACAAATCATTAAAAGGTCCCCGTTGAGAGCCTTTTATGTGCTTAAAAATACAAATCGTGAAAGAATGTATAAAAACCAAGAAATGGGAGGGGGTGGAGGGACATCTGATATCATGCAAAATGACATCAAATAGGTGATGTCATAGTTTAAAAAGCACGTGCAAAGGAGCCTGTCCAAGGGCACCATTAAAGGCTTCGGTCTTCTCCAGCAGAGGAACCTTTGAGAATCCTACATGGTAAAGGATTCCACCTAGGACTTAGATTCCTTGAGAGACACAAATATCCTAGATTCCTAAGAATTCTTAATTAATTGAATGACTTAACCTAAAAACTATATATATAAACAAGTATAGACCCAAGATACGGTATGTTAACTACTATCTCACAACTACTCCATCCTCTTCAATCCGGTCTAAATCACAAACTAACTTAATCATCAGAGTGGGTTCGCTGGACTCTAGCCTCATCTGACCTTCGTTTCTGTTTTATAGGTTTATACAACGATGGATCGTTAGGGCAATTTGGACACGTAGGGAAAGGTGTGATACTCAAATATCAATTTATTTCAAGTTTCTCTTTCTTTCGAGAAATTCTATTATGGACCTTAAACAATATTGATTTCTCCATTCAAATGATGTCATGTTAGCAATTGGAATGATGCGACATTATCTGAGTGCACCAGACTAATACTTATAATAGAAACTTTCCTTTCTTAGAGCTTTCCTTCCTTATGCTTTCTACAAAAGTTGATACATACCATTTAGTTTCAATTTAATTTACTGTATTTTTATTAACATTTCATTTTGCTGCCATTTATTTAAATTAATCTAAATCATCATAGAATTAATTATTAGAAGTTACCTTCAATTTTCTATAATTTTTATAAGTTTTTATAATATTTGAATACACTCTTAAAATATTTGAATATCATTCTTATTGTCATATCTTTTATTTTCAATACACTCTCATATACAAATATATTAAAATTTTAACAATAAACACTCAATTTCTAAAAAGACTTAATTTGAACAATCCATCAAAATTATAAATAAAAATGTATTAGCATACATTTTATTGGAATAAACTTTTGGGACTTAAAAAAATAAAACATTCCCATATATAATGATGGAAAGAGGTCCCTATCATATATAAAAGTGTAAGTAAGGCATGATGAATCAATTAAGAAATGGTTGTATCATATCATATCATTATTATTTGTGTTGATATTGTTTTCTATTTCATTTAATTTTTTTATGATGTTCCTATGCTTGTTTTAGTGTTTAACAACTACCCATCACTATGGTGCCTCTTCAGCATTAATTCATGGATTATATAATAATAAATACTTATTAATTGGATATAATAATAAATATAATATCATCAATTAAGGTTAATTTGAATGATTAAGGATTTCAAGTTATTTAAATTGGAGATCTCGAATTTGGGTCATAATGTACGCAGTAAACTTTAATTAAGAGAAAATCCAACAAAAATGCAATCGATCAGCCTCGAACTAAGAAATCAGATAATATATATATAAAAATATAAATTACTTATATTGAAGAGTATCATATTAGTTAGTGTATAAATCGACGCAAAATAGACTTTGCAAGTGATGTCTATTCAATCATTTTGAAACCGTCAACAATCATTTTGAGGTGTTGATTGAAGTTTAATGGTTATAGGTGTAACAAATTGTAAAGTTCAGTGATTTTTATATTACATTTTGAAGTTCAGTAGCCATAGTAAAATGATGACTGGTATTTATTAGGAATTCCTTGTTGAAGACAGACAATTGTAACAATGAAATTCAAAGATTATCTAGGTCTATAAGCTTGGGCTATAAAGTCATTTAATAAATATATGTAGTATGCACATGGCCTAAACATATCTAAGAGTTAAAGAAAGTTAGGTCACCCTTAATAGGATCTGACCCAATCCAACCGATCTATTTATATTAGTAAATAGGGAACAAGTTGAATGAAAAAAAATAACTTTGTATTTTCATAAAAGATACATCTTTTCTTCTCCTTTCCGTGACAAAAGAAAACAGAAAAGTTTATCTTTCTACTTTTGAATTTCATTTTCGTTATTGTAAATCAAAGTTTCACTTGCGAAATCTACGAGAGGTATTTATAATGTGAAAACCTTTTACGTAGTTTATGAATTTAACTTATTATGTAACGATTCATGTTAAAGATCCAGGGTATGATTAAATATGTTTTAATCATCGTTAAATCAACAATAAATAATGTGAAAGAGTGCATGTTGAGTATCATGACATATACCATTTCTCACATTCCCGTCTCAAGATAAAAGCTAGTGTAAGTTAACAAGACCCATTTTGAGTAGAAATGGAAACATTGTTTGAGAGCTGAGTGGCTTAGTAAACATGTTTGTACTGAAGTTTAGTGCAAATGAAAAGGTATGTAGGAAACCAGAGGCTATATGTTCTATAACCAAATTGGAGAGAATGTCAACATGTTCTATTTGATCATGTAAGATGAGATTTTAAATAAGAGAACTAACTTATTTACTATTACAATGCAATGTAACAAAAAGTTTAGAGGCAGCTTAAAATCTACCAAAAGGTACTGAAAATACTTTGGTTCACAACTTGCAACTGCCATGTTTCTATATTTTGGTTTAGCTAAAGATCTACTACCACTAGATTGCTTGTTAGCTTTCCAAGAAATGAGAGAAACCCCCTTAAAAAATATAGAAACGAACTTTTTGTGATTTTACATTTATCTTATTCAGCATCACAACAGACACTAATAAAAATAATATCACTGTTACTAAAATAAAAGATGTTATAATGTGGAGTACCTTTAAAATATCTTAGCACATGAAAGATATCTTGCATATGATGATGACAATGAGTCTGCATAAATTGACTCAATTTTTGAGTTGTATAGGTTATATATGATGACAAAAGTGATGTCATCGAAACTAGTTTCCGATGTCATCTAAACTAATTTATGTTTATAAGGTGTATTCCAAATTAGTTTAAGTCTAAAAGATGTCATCTAAATTAACACTCCTTAAAAAGATCTCTTCTCAACTAGCTTTTGGGGAAAAAATACATTTAAAGAAAGTGTACGTTATGATCTATATTATAAAGTAAGAAGCTAAAAGATAAAAGATGAAATATAAAAGACGCAATAACTTAATGGACTAAGTTATAAAAGTTTACGTGTATAATAAATGTATTTATTAACCTACTATATTAATGTAATAATGATAAAAAAATAATATTAAATATGTATAAATTCGGCTAAAGAATGCGAGAGAAGTGAAGATGGTTTAATTTAAATAAGTTTTAATGTAGAATCAAATGCAATATAGTTCACCATCCATGATCTGTGCACGACACACTAAGGTGAGAAATATGCAATAAATATAAGTATGACGGAATCAACTAAAGCATGTTTAGCTTATTATGTGAAGTTCTTATATTAAGCATCTAATCTTCCATGTCACTTGAAGAACCTTCAATTCACATTTGAACACTTGTGTCCCCACTTAATAATTGATGATATTCTAAGAACCTTTAATTCTTCAACTTTTTAATTTTAGGGTCATTTAGGCGTTTTTCGATGAGTAGAAAGAAAGTTCTGAAAATGATGATTTTTGGAAAATAAAAAATGCAGCTCCATAGTAAACGTGAAACTTAACAACTTTAATTCTTGAAAATGTTCATTTTGGGATCGTTAACAGTCACTTTTAGAGTGTCAAGTTAAAAGATCATCGTTTTCAAAGTGAAAAACCTCAATCACGGTTTGGATAAAAAAAATCACATAAATGCAATTGACAAAAAGTGTAACTATAGAGTTTTTTTTTGAATTTACCCTAAAAATATTCTACTTTGTGAGTAGAAATTTTAGGTTTTTGGGTTGTATCTTTCATTATTACTTTTTGCCTTGTGAGCAGACTATTTCGAGCCAGGGTTTCAACTCTCGGTTCTTCTTTTGTCACTGTCATCTCTCCATTTTTGACTTGTATGTTGATGTACCTCTCTATTTTCGACATGTTAGTTTTCCAGTGAATATGCTTTTGTGCATTGACGTTGCTAAAAGCCTCATGCGTGTTGTTTCAACCGAGTTTTTTTTCTCTATTTTCAACAGAGCTTAATGTTCTGTTGCAATCTCTCTTGTCCGATTTGTTCTTCTAGGTTGCATCTTCCAGATTAGATTTTACATTTTAAAATATCTTGAGTACTGTTTTTAAGACTATGTTATTTGTATTTATAGTAAGTTGAGCGTGATAAAAAATACATGCTTCAGTTTGAGGGGGAGTATTACATAATAATTCAATATAATAAATGTAAGCATATCTAAATCAGTCAAAGCATGCTTATTGTGATACTATTATAGGATGATGCATCCCTACAATGTCTCATTGATTAAAGGAGAACTTATATATATTGATGTGGCTAAATTTTGTAGGTCCTCTACTAAGTCTGCAATAAGGCAGAAGCAAGGTTAAAGGAGGGACCAGAGTTCACCTAACTCGCTCTGATGTATAAGTCACCTTTTAGGAACGATCTAGAGATGAAAACAACACTAAATCAAAGTTAAATTATAAGCTTAGTGAATATGAATGAATGGATGTGTACCTTAGAGGATGTCTTATTCTATTTATAATGTGATTAAACAGGGGGAGGGAGTTATAAACCTTGGAGTGTGTTGTGCTAAGTGTCGACTGTTGATAGGAGAACATGTACCCATAGATCGAGGTTTGATATCCCTCAAGCTCACTTGGTCCGTGACTGTGTTGATCTTTGAAGGGGTTGATAGTGATCTCCGGGGTCAAGATAGTGAAACTATGTCATTTGGAGAACTGATACTCTATGATGATTCCACGTGAGCTCTAATTCGGAATGGTGGTTCGTGCTTCATAGATTCCACGTGGACATGTTTATATCTGTCTAATATCAAATGCCCTTGGGGGTCAAGTTTATCGTTCTTTAAGACGAGAAAGCCCTGGCTTTAAAGGGAATTGGACTTGTTTGTTTTTACTGAATAAAAAAGGGCTTGTGTCCTTGCATGAGGAAGCCCGGTCTTAGTATTTTGGAAATTTTAAGAACAGAGGGAGGACTAATAAGGAGATTTTGTAGGCTTCCACAGATTTATTTGTCCATCTTTTTATCTGCTCTTAACTATGGATATGTTAGAGCGCAATTAACTGTATTAGGCGTTATTCAAATTGATGACAGTTCATCCCTGCTCACCATGTGTTGTGTTTCACGTTTTTTAGGGGGTGGGGCAGGAGTAGTTAAGTCTAGTTGGTCATTACTATTTAGTAATGATGATGTTAATTGTTTCAATTTCTTCCTCGACTGTATAAAAAGGGGAAGAGGTTAGTGAGTTTCGTTTTACACTTCGTTTCTTTATTGCTTCTTAGATTGTTTCTTGCTCTTCTTTTTCTAGCGATTTGGCTGGGGTTTGAAAGAAAGTTTTCTTGGATTTTGCTTGCTTTTTGATTTTCTAGTAATTTCATTTTTTCTTTGTTATGACACCTAAGAAGCAAAACCCTTAGAAGCCTTTAGGTGGATACGTCATTTGGGAAGAAAGTGGCCAGTAAATCATTGGGGAAGAAAGTTAATCCTCGGGCTAAGGAGCAACCCTCTTTACTGACTGCAAAAAAATTGCAGTCTTTTTTTCCGCTCTGATTTGGAACAAATAGATGTTCATCTTCCCTCCACCTCCTATATGGTAAACACTGACCATGATGGTTATTACAATATTTATACCTAGCATGTGACGTTGGAGGATGCAATTTCCTCTAATCCTAGGTGTAGACATTTCGAGGGAGTCTTTATCGTGCCCTTCCTGTGTTTCTCCTCATTTCGGGGTGCAACTTTTAGCTTTTGAGAAGATTGATAGATCTATATGGGCACTTCGTTTGGAATGCTAGATAGTTCTTCAAATAAGGTATTTACGTTTAACCTTTTATGATATGAAATAACGATTAATAGATCCTACGAGATGTATAAATAAGAATTTTATTTTTGCTGCGACTACGCAAGTTTTATATCCTAACAGAAAGATTGGCGATGTATGCCTTCCCATATGATGACATACTAGCCTGACTTTTGATTTATCTTTATTCACTCGTTCCGGTCCTTTAGTAATGCACCCAAGGATATGTATTGATATAGGGGATAAAACCATTTATTGGTTATGTCAATGACCATAACTTGAACTTTGTCAATACTAGACTTGATTCGTTCCTCCACTCAGTGAGGGCATGCTTTTGGTCTCTCTATCGTCCATACTGCTTTAGCGAGTTTATCCGCCTCAATATTTTCCTCCCTGGGGATTCTTCTTACTTCTAGGCTACGACCTTCCTGCTTTCATAGTGCTAAGAACTCTTTCACTAGTGAGAGGTATTGCTTCATGATTTGCTTTTTATCCTCGTAACTACTTATTAATCGACTGACTACAAGCTTTAAGTTGCTTTTCAGAAAGACTCGATCAGGCTTTATGACATTCAGGATTCTTATCCCTTGCAACAGTGCTTCGTATTCATCAACATTGTTTGAGACTGAGAAGTTGAATGAGGTGCATATTTCAACTTTATCAATCGGACCCTTTCATGAATACCCCGATGCATGCTCCTTCTCTTTCGAAGCTCCCATCTGCATACACTTCCCAAAAATCTCCTAGAGTTGGGCCTTCTTGTCGTTTAGGATCTCAAGCAAAAAATTAATCAGCGCATGCCTTGAAAGCTTTGCATGTCTTATAATTATGTCGAATTTGGTCATTTTTAAGGCATATTCTGCCAATCTCCCAAATGTGTACGACCTTTATAGTCCTTTCTAGCGTTGAGAGTTTGTACGGATGATGATTACATGGCTTTGAATGTATTGATAGAGCTTTTGTAGGACCATTGCCGCTATGTATGCTAGTTTCTCCAATTTGGGGTATCTTATTTTTACATCTTGGAGGACTATCCTCAGATTGGAGTTCGGTATCCCTCAAACCCACTTGGTCCGTGATTGATGGGATTGGGCATGATTGCTATAATAAGTTGATCTTTGACGGAGTTGATGGTGATCTCTCAGA
Organism: Euphorbia lathyris; assembly: GCF_963576675.1. NCBI lineage: Eukaryota > Viridiplantae > Streptophyta > Magnoliopsida > Malpighiales > Euphorbiaceae > Euphorbia > Euphorbia lathyris. The sequence continues at coordinate 17,527,067 of NC_088910.1, read as the reverse complement.
TCAAGACTGTGAGACTGGGTCATTCGAGGAATTGATTCTCTATGATGATTCCACGTGAGCTCTGATTCCGAGTGATGGCTCAAGCTTCATAGATGCCACGTGGACGTGTTTCTATTTGTTAGATATCGCACACACACTTATAAATATACTTGTCCATGGGCCTGGATACCCGGCCGGGCCTATGTCCCTTGGATCGGACTTGGACAATGAAAATTGATCATAGGCCCAACCTTGCTAAAGCCCACCTATTTTTTGGGCGGGCTTGGGATTAATAAAAGGGTAAATTACACGATGATCATAATTAACAAATTATTTATAACTGTGTCAGATCCTTAAACAAATTTATTTAACTGTCAAACAAATTTATTTAAATGTCATATTTGGTGGTTTTTTTAAAACTGTTTTTATTTCCTGCAACTGAATAACTGAAAATTTGACAAAAATAAAAATAAAATTATGATATTCTGATATTTTAAAATTTAAAATCATATAATGATAAAATACATAAAAGCGATTTTCATAATTGTAAATAGTTTTTAAAATATGAATTTCTGTGTAATTTTCCCTTAATAAAAATAGCACGAGCTGGTCTAGCTTGGCCCGCCTATTAATACTAATTAATAAATTTATATATTTATATATTAAATATTTATTTTTTATAATTAAAAATTATATATATTTTTAGGTGGGTTTATATATGTTGGGCTTGATATTTGATTTTTAAGCCCGAACCCAGCCTGGTCCAAGTCCGCGTAAATTAATAGCGGGCTGACCTGGGTTTGGACTGAGCATTTTTACCTAAAAACCTGATAGGTCCGGTTCGAACTCGGTCCAATCCGACCCATAGTCAGATCTACTCTTAAATAAATGTAGTCATCTAGGATCTTAATCTACATAATATCCCGTGAAATTTTATATATTTTCATGGTCTATAAGAACATAATCGTTTAAACACCTTGAAAAAACTTAGGACAAAAAACAAGCATCTGCAATGAGTATTTGTGAGTTAACTCCCTCATATTCAGCATTTAAACCCATACCAAATTGAATGACTTGATCTTCATCGTCTAAACTTTAAAGCCCGAATTATACTAATAATTCAATGGTTAGAACCTTTACATTTACACACTGGAATTTGCCTTGAAAATGACAATTATGCTTAAAGTGTCCTAAGTTTGTTGTAATACAAAAGAACTAACGAATATCCTTGAACTAGTGAATCTATGGGGGTGTTTGGGTGTTCCTTTCCGTGCTCCTGTTTGCCTTTTCAGTTCGAAATGGAGAGTTTTAGGTGTTTGGTTAGTGACATTCCTATTTGCCTTTACACTTGAAAAGTAGTATTACATGTTTGGTTAGTGACATCTTGTTTGCTTTTTACACCTAAAAAGCAAACTTTTATAAAAGTAAAGAATCTCTGCTTTTTAGAAAAGCAGCTTTTTCCAACAGCAAACAGCATCTAGCAACAGCAAGCAGCAACAACAAACAGTAAACAGCAACAGCAAACAGTAGGTACAGCAAGCAGCAACAGCAAATCGTAACAGCAAACAGTAAACAGCAACAGAAAACAGTAGGTAAAACAAACGGGTCTATATCTCTCTTAATTTTATAGAGAATTGTTCCATTATTCTCTCCAAAATGACACCATAACAATCTTGTAAACATAGCATAGATGAGTTACTCAACCCAATCATGAAAAATTTAGTTTAATATCCATAAACTTAGCAAATGTGAATTACTCAACGGTTATGTGATTTTCTACAAACTTAGCAAATGTACATTCTCCATCTATGCTTCTCGATCTATCGGGATTCCCTGTCTCGTCCCAAAAACCTAAACGGGTACAGTTTGTCTCTGTCCCCGCCTCATGGGATCCCCATTATTTTCCGTTTGATTATATTTTTTTAATATAGATCAAACTTGTATTCTATTTTTCTTCACCTTCTTGGCATTTGGTATAGTATAACGATAAATAATAAGATTAAATTTTGAGTTGAGTGGCATAAAGAATGAATAAAATTGACCTAACCTAATAATTCTGAAAAGGATTACATAAAAACATATAAATAAAAAACATGTTAAATGAGGAATTAATCGGGGAATCCACGGGAATTCCATTGAGTGATTATTGGGGAAAGATACGGGGATATATCCCTGCTTGCGTAGGAAGAAAGAATCCCCATCCCTGCCATCTTTGTTGGGGCGGATCCCAAATAGAGAAGAGGATTCCCCGCTCTATTTATATCTCTAATCAACATTATTAGTTTGTCTTAGCGTTAAACAAGGAATTAATCGGGGAATCCACGGGAATTTCGTAGAGGAATTATTGGGGACGGAAACGGTGATACATCCCTGCTCGTGGAGGACAAAAGAATCTCCATCCATGCCCTACAGAGATTCTCCGTCTTTGTTGGGACGGATCCCCAGTAGGGATGAGAATTTCACACTCTGCTAAAAATAGTATGCCCTACAGAGATTCTCCGTCTTTGTTGGGACGGATCTCCAATTAAAATGTAATTAGTATGCTAAAAATAGTTTGGATATTATTTTATAATTAACCATTGTCGGCTGACAATCAGTTACTTTTCATTTCCTTTTCTTTGTTTTATGTGTTGCAACGGTTATATAAGCCACAACTATTTTTGAATCAATTTTGAGCTTTTTATCTAAATTCTTTCTTTCAAATGGCTAAAATTAACTAAAAGAACATATTTTATTATTTTTGTTGATTTATTGAAATACGTGTGGATTTAACATTAACCTTAACTATTTGCTCAAGAATAAACAGTAAATTACTTAAAAGATAGAGATAAAACGTCTATATCATTTGTCTACGAATTTCCTAAGATTTGAGAATTAAGCGAATAATGAAATTGATGTATAGTTATATGAACTTATAGATTACTAATGAATTATATATTATTCCTGCTCATAGATATATATAAAAAAATAACCGAATCATATAAATCTCTTATTCTTACAATTACGCATTTAATTTTTGTACTTTCTAAAATTAATGGTGATCCAATTCCTAACAGGAATAACTTACTATACCCTATCTCAATCAAATAAAAGAAGGAAAATATAATTAATCCCAACAACAACAATAATTAAAACAATAATAGCTCATTAAGGGAACCAAATTAGAGACAAAAGGACTTAAATTTCATCTTTGTTTTGCTGCATAGAGGTAGCCAGCTGGCTTAGCATGAATTAAGTGATACAAGGATTTAGACATTCTAACCTCCTAAATATTCTTAAAAAATGTAAGAAAAATACATGGTGGTCCTTCTGAAAACTCTAAAAAAGAGAAGCAACAAACATGTTCCTAAAGTAGAAGAAGCACCTAACCTAACAATTCGGACAATTTGTACAATTTTGCAATCTAATTCTTTTAATGTTAATAACATCATCTACAAATATTAGATAATCAAGCAATCTTGTGGCCTAGAATTTTGGGGTGGGAACCTAATTTTTTTCTCTATATTTCTTGTAGGATGTGTGGGAACAATGTACTTTTATTAAATATTATTGAGGATTTTTAATTATTTTCTTAATTTAAAAATGTAATTATTGATTCCATATAATTAATATATAAAATAGTGTAATTAATGTTTTTGTGACGAGAACAATACAATAACGAAATATATTACATAATAATAAGACACTACATATAATATTTTAACACCAATTTTATACCGCGCATATAATTAACAAGATGCAAAGCAGTAATATTCATATGAATTCTGATAATCAAATGAATTTTCACCATTAGATCTAGATTGATCAAAATTTTATGACGGAGATTCAAAGCATTCTAAGACTTAAATTTAATCGGTCTAAATTATGTACGAATTCGTAATAGGTCAATGAATCAATAACTACAATAGGTTTAGTTGAATAGATGTGGAACCCTTATGGAAATAAAAATAGTGATGATTGATATAATATTTTGTTTTTGTAAATTTTTAATGATGAATTTTATTTGAGTTGGTCATTTTTTAACCTTTTTTATGAATGGAATGTATGTTTCTTTCCATTTTTATTAATTTTCATAATTCACTTTTATATAATTCATTAATTTAAATATTAATTAATCCAATTAATTTATTATTTGAATAATTTATTAAAATTTAATTATTTTATTAATAATAAATATATTATATTAAAATATTAATTAGGTTTCATAAATTGAAAGTGGTGTTAATTACAATTGAAATGTAATTGAAAGTGAGGTTAAACTTGATGTGTATTACATGATGGTCTTAGTATAAAGTTTTTTCTTTCTTGAAATTAAAAAATGACCTCAGGTTTAGAATAAGACGCCCTTGTTAATACACATGTTCATAGGTCGGACTCGGACCATGTCTAAAGGGTTTTTGCAAAAAAAGTATTTAGCCAGGGTTAGCCGAGTTCTCCATTATTTTAGATGGGCTCGGACTAAGTTGAGCTCATACTTAAAAATCAAATCTCAAACTCAACTCAAATAAGCCCAAATAAAAAAATATCTATATTTTCTAATAATAAAAATTAAAATTAATAGTTAAAATTAAATATTTATATATAAATAATATAAATTTTATAATTAATATTAATAGGGCGAGTTGGACTCGGTAGGCTTGTGCTATTTTATGAAATTCAAGCATGTCCTAGATATAGATGGGTATTAGCGGGCCTTAATTGGGCCTAAAGTCATTTTTCTTTGTCCACGCTAAACCCAATGGACACAGGTCGAGCGGGTATGTCGAGTTGTGAACAAATTTTCTTGATAATAAATGAATCGCCTCATTCTTTGTTCGTCGCACAAAACAAAAAATAACTTTTAAGAAAGAACTTTTCAAAGATTTATAGTCATTGATTATAACCCGAAAAGCATAACGTTCTGATGATAATTAATCAGAGCTTCAAAAACCAATTTTGCATCCATCTCCACGTACAACTTGTTTCAATGTTTGTCTTTTAACTGAGAGCTTCCCTAACCCCTAAAAGGTTTCGTCACCTTTGACACAACTTCATTGACAACCTTTTAGAGATTTTGTCATTCGCCGAACTCGAGAAAATAGGTTGTTTAAGAAATGCAAATTTTAAATGGATCACGAAACTAGCGTTCAAAACACTAGTTTTAAAAGCAAATAATCAGGTGATCGTATGATCGGATTCAGTGATAGATATCACCATCTAACACATCTAAGGATGTTAAATTCTAAAACAACAACGTATAATTTAAAGAAAGATCTATTTGACACGATTATCATAACCTAAACACACACAACTAATAACCGGGGTTAGCATTTGATAAAAGAATAACTGCTACAATTTTCTTAGTCCCCACAACTCTGAGAAGGTAGAGGGGTATGCAAAAGGATCGAACTTGGACCCAAGTTAGACCATCCCGAGCAAACCGCTCGCAATGATAGTTCGGTAAAAGTCTACACAGGTTTATACACAGTATTTTTCTGATATTGAACATCATTGAGTTCTTTACTTTCAAACTCGGTATTCTAAACATCAATTTTGTAAATACTTTGACATTCAAGACAAGACATGATTATTACAGGCTATGTTGTTATACTTAAAACATAGTCTTTAAACAGAAATAGATAGGTAAATGGACACGAAATACAGAAATCCTACGATAGAAAAGTATCCATACAATTAGAGGTGGCAAAATTATATGTGATAAGAAACCAAAAAAAAACTGCCAATTTCCTTCTTCCTCTTCACATCGGGTTAGATTTAGTCTGTGTTCATATATTTCATCGGAACTTTTTCCGTCTGATTGTATCTGCTCTCTATTATTCTATCGTTTATGCTTTTTTCGGATTTAGCAACAACGGAAATGGTTTATCTTGTCTGTAGATCAATAAATCTATGTGGTTGCAACAAAAAAAAATGACTAAGATCCCAATATTGGAAATGGTCTAAAGGATGAAGTTGGGATTGCAGATGTCTCTCTACAGATTTGGATTTACGAGAAATATATTGTTGTTTTGTATTTTTTTTATGCCTTTTATGGTTTCTTTTTGCCCTTGGTAGTCATTTTCATCCATTTGTAGATGTTTTTGTTTTAACGTGTAATCGTGTAAGGTTTTTACATTTTGCTTGTTGTACTTGTTCTTCTATTTTCATCTAATGCAATTACAAGTATTTTCTCAAAAAAAAAAAAATACACATAATACGAAATCGATACACAATTTTAGTGTTTGAGTTTTGCTTAGTAGGTGATGTGGCATTTTTATGACAAAACTAACACATAAATTTTAGGATTGGGTTATGGTTGATATGCTAACTCAAAAATGACATTATTATTTAAAAATATTGTTATATTTTCTCGTGTTTTTATATATCACTTTATTAATAAAATTAATAAAATTATAATTATTACTTCCAAATATGATTTGAACCTCCTAAATTTAGTTAGTGTTAACATGCTAATCTAAAAATGTTATAATTAATATATATGCATAATAAAATTACATGCAACCCGAAAAAATGTCACGAAATCGACACTAACCTGAACAGATTAATACGATTGTTACACGAAAGTTTTTGGGTTGGGTTTGGGTTTACTCTTTTTAACACAAACCCGAAAATAACACGACGTGAATACTATGCGAACACATTAATTGTCAGATCTACATACAACTAGAGTTATAATTGAGCAGCGTCGAGCTGAATTTTGGTCTGCTCATGCTCGGGTGGTTAGAAAATCAATAAACTCAAACTTGAGCTCAACATATTGTACGTGAACTGTTCACGAGCAGCCGGTTAATTATGCTCATGAACTTCCCTCCTAAAATTCTCAATAATCATATTCATTTAAAATTTCTTTAGCACAAAATTACATAATTTTAAAACCTACAAAATTAAAGTTTATACAATACTACGTTGTTTAATATTTCTCCTGTTATAGAAATACTATTACAAAAAAAATCAAACCAAGTTTGTTCATGAGCATTTAATGAACATTATAATTACATTTGTTCATAAACCTATAATCGAACCATCTTGCGAGCTTTCAATCCGAATTTTGTTGTGTGCAAACTCGGCTCATTTATAAATCGAGCCCAACACGATCATGTTTTGATCTTAGCCAAACCAACAGTCACTCATCTTAAAGAAAGAAAATCTCAATCTTAGGGAAGAATAACACAAAGACCCAGAAAACAAAAAGGAAAATAGAAATGGGGAAAATAGAAAAAGAAAGGATTTTTAAAAAAATTTGAAGAATGGGTTAAAGATTGAGAAGGAAAGGAGTGAGTGGCAGCCAGATACCATTGATAGATGTTGTCAGAAACCATGTGACAGAGTGGCCCTCTTCCATTCATGTCCACCTAAAAGAAACCACAAAATGAGACAAAAAAGTCCCCCAAAGTACCCTTTAATCACATGATCTTTACTTTCTCTCTCATAATCTAATGGATGACAGACACTGTCAAAAATAAACACAGCTTTTTTACCACCACTTCACTGCAGTCATAACTTTAATTTACCCTTTTGGGATCCAAATCCATATAGTAGTTATAATTCTCTGTACACATAAAATGATACAGAATCAAACTATTCCTTCTTCTTCTACTTCTTCCTCTTCTTAATAATATTACATCTTCTTCTACTACAAAGTTCAACCTTTTCTTTCCCATCAACAAGAAGATGGTAAAAAAAAAGTAAAAAAAGTAAAAAAAAAAAACTCTAGAAATTACAGCTGATAATAAGAGAGTTGTTGTTGTTGATGTTGCTGTTGTGGTTACTACTAGCCTTTTGTTTGTTCTTGCTGCTGCTATTTGCTGTGTGGTCCAGCACATACACATACACACAGAAGAAGGGTACAAAAACAGAAAGACCCCACTCCCATATATCAGTTCATCTATCCTTTTATGTATGCATTATGTATTAATTGTAAGTAGTATGTATTTGATGATGATGCTTGATCTTGATGAGATTTTCTTGTCTACACATCTTTTCTTTCTTTCTTTCTTGTGGGTATTGATTTTTTGGCTATACAGCTAGAGGATTTTTCTGCATAAACAGACCAACATCATAAACCAATCTTATTTGACTAAAATAGTATTGTAAATTGCATCCATGTGCCCTCCAAGATCCAATCTTTACTTTTTTTATGTTTAATAAAGATGTAATCATTCATCTCATCTCTTACTTACCCTAGCAAAGTCAATCTTCCCCATTGCTGCCCTTGCTCATCTTTGCTAACTACATCCCAATGGTTCCATGCCCAGAAGAAAACCTAAACAAAGTAGACAAAGCAAATTCATAATTAGGGTTTTCGCCTTTTTGGTGTTGTAAAATGAACTTTTTTTGTGTGTTTGCTCACCTGGACATTTGGAGAAAGCATGATTTAAGAGAGGTCATATTGAGAGTGGAAGTTGGAGGCAATATGAGGTTGTTGTTACAAGTAGTTGGAGTTGGAGTGATTCCGTCCACGTCTAATCCGGAAGAGGAGAAGACAGTGAGTTCACCAGCTGATTTTTTAGGTGAAGTGAAGAGGTTATCAGGCAGGATATGCTCTAAGCTGCTTACATCATAAATTAATGAAAAGCAAAGACAATGTCAAACATTATGGCTAAAATGGAAACTAGAACTACTAAAGCATGATCAATTTACAGTTAACTTGCCTTTCATGGAGATCAATTTCTTCAGTGCTGTTTTTCTCCTCTGAGCTACTGCTGTTGCTAGTGCCATTTCCATTATTACTGTGACTGCTACCATAATTCACTTCCTGTTCAGGATCCGAAGCCGGATTTCGAGAATCTGCTGCATCTGGGTTAACACCATTCTCTGCATTCAATACAAGGCATTTTATGTTATCTAATATAGATCCTATTCTCTTGTAATAACCCAGAAACCCCAATTAAGCAAAAGAAAGCACTAAAGTGTTTGATTGACCAAACCTTCTGAAAATTCTTGATCAATGCCATCAGCAGCGAAAATGAGGGGACTGTTGGGAGTACGAGCCATAGTCGGGGAGGGAATCGGAGACCCAGTTGAGAAACCATGAAGGTACTGATGATGATTGTGGTTGTTTTTGAAGTCAAGAAGTTGCAGATTCATCAGCCTTCTCCCTTGAAGTTCAATGGCTTGCTGTAACTCAGCCTGTTCTTCTAATTTTCTCCTCAAGAGCATTTCTTGAGTATTCTGAAACATCCTAGCTCCTACACATTGGGACCAGAAACACTAATTGAATATAAGAAGTACTAATTTATGAATTCACAAAAGGTAAAAAAAAACTCTTTGCTTTTCTTCTTACCAAGATGGAGGTCAAATGGCTCCCTTGAATCAAGACCAGAAGGGCTCGAACAGGCTGAATAATCTCCCCTCTCCATCTGTTGTTGATGGGGTTGCTTTCTGAAATAGGTAAATTAAGAAAAACAAAATTAATGTAAAAAATGGACAAGCAAAAAGATCAAAAGTTGAAGATGAAAAAAAGAGGGATCAACAGACCTATACTTGTCTGGAACTTTGCCCTTCTCCTTGTATGGCTTAACAAGCACACGAGAATCACAAACAAAGTGAGGATTTCCTTTGGCCAGAATAAGCTTCACTGTCTCTGGATAAACAAATGTAACAAACCCAAACATTCTCTTCTGCTGGTATGGAATCCTAACATCTTGAACTGGCCCATAAATGCTTCAAAACCAACATAAAAAAATGCTATATTTAGCCAAAAGTGGTTCAATTATTCACTTTTTATAAAACCCCATCAAGGATTGAGTAATTACCTGAAGTAATTTGACACATCTTCTTCTCTAAATGTGCTATCAGCTGGAAAAGTCAAATAGATCTGTCTGGAACCAGGATTCATTGCTCCACCTAATCCCATTGGGGAAAAATCATTTCTCTCCTGCCTGCATCTGCCAAACTTATGAAGTTCATCCCCCATCATCAATGCAGCTGCTGCTGCTGATCTAAAACACCAAATTGGAAGAGTCAAACACCAAATTAAAATACTAATTAGTCATTTAAGCAACAATTTTTATACCTTTGGGTGTCATTTTGTTGTTGAAGAAGGAAATTCATACACTTGTTGTAAGGAAAAGAAGCTCCAGCTCCAGCCATAAACTGTGTAGCTGCAGCTAACTTCTGTTGCTGAGCAGCAGCAGCAGCTGCTGCAGCTTTTGATCTAAGAAGCTCTTGACACTGTTCAAACTCACTGAGTTTACTTGGGGAACCAACTGCAGCTGAGTTAACATCTACTCCTGACTCGCCATGAAGAAACCTACAACTAGTTCCATTCTTACAAAACCCTCTTGCAAAATACAAGCAAGGCTTCCAACCAAACCCAGAATTTGCATCTTCAGACCCAAAACACATGCCTGGAACAGAAAAGCTTCTCCTATGCAAATGGGTATCACCATATCCTCCTCCTGCTCCTGCTGCTGCTGCTGCTGAAGTTGGGCTCATAGCCAAATCTAGCCGTGGATCAAACAAATCATCAGTCTTTGAATCATTGAGGAAAGAGAAATGGTCCTGAAGTTGATACTCATCAATGAGATCACTACTTGTGCTATTGTTAGTACTATTGTAATAAGAGAAACCATTAGATAATGACATGGAAGAAGACAAAGAAGAAGAACCAGTGTGATTGTTGTTGTTGTTGTTGTTGTTACTTCCATTAACAATACTAGCATAAGAGAGTGAGGAAGTTGAATTAGGACTCAAAAGAGGCCATGAATTTGAAGAAGGTGAAGAAGGGTTTGTCACATCAAAGCAATTATTGTTGTTGCCACTGAGTCTTGAACCAGAAATTGACAAAGAACTCGGTCTAGAAGTGGGAATAAAAGGGGAAGGTGAAGAAGGAGTTGGAGGTGAGTTATTTGATGAATAACCCAAATGAGTTTTAGCTTGAAGTATGAGACTTTGCAAGAGGGTTTCAGGTCCAAAAGCTAAACGAATCATCTCTTTATCTCCATGATCTTGTAACAAAAGGTAACCCATAATTTTAGAAGCATTTTCAGGGTCCAAACCTTGGATCCTTGAAAACACCATCTTTGTAGCTTCATAAGAATCCATAAGAACACTCAAAGAAAGCCCCTGAAAGGCCTCACAGCACACCACAGCTCCTCAAACAAACCTCAGGGCTTGAAGAGAGAGAGAGAAAGAGGGGAAAATGATAGAGGAGTAAAAGTGTGGACTTTGTTGAAAAGGGGGAAATAATAATGGAATGGGGTTTGTTATTTTAGTAATATAAATGATTTTGAAGTTAAAAGGAAAGAAGGGACACTATTATAGCTTAGTGAGAAATTGAAATTGATAAAGAAAAGATGAGAGAACTTTAGTAATGAATAAAAATCACTCTCTGCTATTTGAAAAAGATAAGGGTTTTTCAAGATTGGTGGATAAAGAGAAAAGGAGGAAAGATGGGAGCTTTGATGGTGGGAGTTTCTCTCTCTAGAACCATAACTTTTGAATTTTTGATGGCAGTGCAAAAACAAACCTGCAAAGCAAGTAGTAGTAGCAGCAGCAGCCTTGAGAGAGTAAACTCTCTCTTTCTCTCTCTAGAGTTTTCTCTCTCTTGGTTGTGTTTTTTAATTTAGGGATTTGTCTTTACAGAACTGGACAAAACAAGGCTTAGTGGGAGAGTAGATTCAGATCTGCTTCTAAACTTAGAAGGGAAAATTGTTTATTCCACTCGCCTTATTTTCTCTCCTCTTTCAAATATTTTATCTTTTTACTGGGGCAGTCAAGTGGAATTTCACTTCTAATATCATAAAATAATTATAGATTAAAGCTTGTTTGATGCGTTTCGAATAAAATGAAAGGTTTGACTCATTTTATAATTTTTTGACTAGCTGAATTTCTAAATGTGATGTTTGAACGAACTTAGTTCAAAAAGCTAATTTTGAAAAAATCAATTTTGAAAAAACTGGTTTTACGAGTTTTTTCAATTAGCTCATTGCTTAATTTCTTTTGAATAACATTTTTACCCCTAATTATTACCATTTAACCTCAAATAAATGTTTTATCGTGTCCTTATTTGTTATTTTACACAAACAGTTATTAGCAATCAGTTAAATTTTACCAAACAAATTTACACAATTAGCTAATTAAATCAGCTAACAGCTATTTGTCAATCACGGTCTAAGAGTGAATTTAATCTTCACCTATGAAATTGTAGTTTTAACTTAATATTTATAAAATGGTATAATTTTAAATTTTATTAATAGAATGTGTGCTTTTTTTTATTAACAAAGAGGTAGGTTGAGTATGTTTAAAAGATGAAACTTTACATGGAAAAAAATCATATTTTGCTAATAAAGTTTGAATTGTACCATATGGTAAACGTACAGACTAAAATTATATTATTTTATACGTGTATATTAAATATGTTTTTCATTAATAACCATAAGCTGACAGAGTCAGGAGTTTAGACTAGAGGGGTTAATTTTAGATATATATTAGGAAATCAAAAGGAACAAAAGAGGTAGAGATAGTGGTGGAAGCCAACGACAATGGATGGAGGAGGCAAAAAAAGGGGAGCGGAATTGAAAGAAAAAAGCTCAAAGGATATGGAGGGGTTTCTTCTTCTCTATAGGAAAATAACAGAAGAAGGATCAAAGCCGCAGCGTAATCATTTTGCATAAAAAGGTAGAAATATCCTCAATCTCTTAAAAAAATATGCATGCCAAAATGATGTTGTTTTGGCGTGTAGAATTATTATTTTTTAATTAGGGACCATGCCAAAACGAAGTCATTTTGGTTGGATCCTACTTAAAAAATTGTGTCTAGTCTATTAGGGCACAACACCTTCTTTTTCTCCGTTGCACATGGCAACATAGAAGAATTGGGGGGCTTAATTTCGAGAGGAAGCATTGCTCTACTTAGGATTCCGTAGGAGCCAGGGAGCTTCGTTCCCCCAAACTTTGAATTGCTTATGCCACTGATCATGGGGTTGAATTTATACTTTATCTTAGATTATAGGAATGAGTATAGTGAATATAGTTTCTATGTACAAAATAAAGTTTATTAATGGAATATTAGTTTGAATTGAGGATATTATTTTTTTATTAACAAAAAATTTCATTAGCAAAAGATGTAACACTGAAGGTTGAAGCGTGTCCAACAAATGAAACTACACAGGGAAAAAAATCATATTCCGTTAATGAAATTTGAATTATACCATCGAGTAAACGTTAAAATTAAAATTTATATGGATGAAGGGGGCAAATGAGGAGAGGGAAATTGAAAGCAATGAAAAAGCAGAGGGATCCAACCCTCCAAGCTTTGAGTTGCCTATGTCACTGATCATATGGTTAAATTTGTACTATATGTCGGATTATAGGGATAGTGAATATGATCTCTACGTACAAAATAATACAATTTAAAGATTAAAATTTAACAGATGATGCAATTTAAATCTTATTAACAAAAGATTCATTTTTTTCATATACAGTTTCATGTTATGACCATGCTTCAATCTCCATAGTTCTAACCACCTAAAAGACTTGAAATTTCATATTTTATGCTAACAATGCTTGAAATTGTACCGTATGGTAAACGTTAGCATTAATATTGCATTTTTTTATACATTGAGACTAGATCCGGTCTCCCTCAATATTCATAAAGCTAAATTTGTATATTATCCCAATAATACAATTGAAATTCTGACATATGATTTCGTTAATCAAGCTTTCCATCGGTCATGAATGTAGTAATTCCATTTACCATGTTGATGTTATTACTCATATTAGTAAAAAGTTAAAGATACCTACATACTCGTAACATTGTGTAAATACCAATTGTCCGAAATCTTATCATGTGTTATGCAAATAAAGAGAACAATTTAAATATTCTATCGAGTTTAAGACTTTTCATTCCAGATCTAGTTTGGAATCATCAAAACACAAAGCAAATGCGAACCAACAAATGTGTATTGAAATATAATTCTGCTAGTTTATAATTACTTTCTTAGGTTAATTAACTATAGTTAAATTTATTCTAACCATGATTAATAGACGTTAGGTTTGTTAGAGTTAATTAGTTTTTTTTTTTTTTTTTTTTTTTTTGCATCTTCTGTATAAGTAAAGCATTCTTATGCTTTTCTATAACTCTCAACTAGAATTTCCTTATTTGTAATTCTCCATTTGTTCAATAGCTCAATGGTTAAGATGGTATTAGAGCATGTTTTTGCAAACAATAATTGAATCCGCGAATTGATTTCTTTCAGTTTCTTTGTTTGAATCCTTTCTTTCTTCCTTAATGGTGAATCATATAGGCGAAACAAGTCAATATTATATGCATCCAAGAGAAAGTCCTGCACAGATTCTTGTTACTCCATTGTTAACGTAGAGCAATTATCATTTATATGCATCAGAAAAGGTTTTTCTCATTTCGAAGAATAAGTTGGATTTTTTGATGAACTATCAAAAAATCATTGTATATAGAGCACTTTTTATCTCCATATAATAATATAGTTTTGTCTTAGATTGTTCGTTCTTTATCTCCTTCTATTCAATTAGGTAATAAGAAATGTATTCAATTAGGTAATAAGATAGATAATTTACATAGTATTTTTATCATATACAAATGGTTTGGGATGAATTACTTGAGTTGAACTATTGTGTTTGCGACGTTGCAAGTGCGATGCAAATTAAGCTAGATAAAGATCTGGTCGTATATTTTTTAGAGTTTTAAATGCTTCTTTTACTACTGAAATCCCAAATGATTGTAATGGATTCTTTAAGAGTTATAAATAATGTTTTTTCATTGATTTTATGGCATGAAAATCAGTTTCTTGAAGTTGATAATCAAGATTTAGTAGCTTTTGTTCAGAAGCATAATTATGGTAATCAAAATTACAAGAATAATAGGAAGCCATTTTTAATAGGAATTTTCTTGCTATTACAAGACTACTTGTACTTATTGTGGTTTTCATTATCATGCTGTGAAAACGTGTTTCAAGAAACACGGTTATCTTACAAATTTAAGAATAAAATTATAAAGAGTAATTACGTAATGGTTGAATATTCTGAAAAAGAATCAATGGGATTTGAGGATCAGTTTATTAATAACGCACAAAGAAAGTTTGTTACAAGAGGCTCAGATTCTATAAGAATTTCTATGATTAATAGTTGTGGATTTACACATAACATATCCAACAAATCATAGTTATGATATAAAGTTAGTAGTCTGTAACTCTCAAGTATAATTTCCCTCGTTGTAATTCTACATTTCTTTAATAGTTCAATACTTAAGAACATGTAGTCGATGCGAAACACAAATATAATATTTCGATTTCTCAATGAAGTGTGCAATTGACCCACTTTGGGTGTTGAGTTTCTTACAACCCTCGTACTATGCTGAAAGTGGCTTCCTCACTCCAGTCAGAAAAGTATCCTGGTAAATCAAATCTCTTTAACATGGGCCCTATGTTATGAGACTAAAATAAGGAAAGAAAGCGGTGAAGAGTATATATTTACACCCACATAAGCCCCTTCATATTATAGGGCATAGTTGATTAAACCGATAAAGTTCCTAAGGTCTTCAAACAACCAACTAGTGGCTCCCCATAAAAAACATCATAATATGAGATGTCCTTGGATTTTAAGAGCGACGTTTTCCCATCCTTATGCGATTAAGATCTTCCATGTTCCAAACCGACAATAATTGTCTATTTGACAATAGAATCAACTCTTCGCATTTTTTTTCTATTTCATAAAAGAGTTGGTCTAACTCAGGTGGGCTTTCCGCGTCCGACATAGTTGATGAAATGCTATCTGTGCTACTTGTCGAAGGAAATGAAAACTTTCGATCGAGGTCAATTGACAACTCACTTTGTGTCGGTACAGTCCTACTTTCAATTGAGCCAAATGGGAAGGTTCCGTAGGTAGAGGCGGGGAAGACCTTTTCAAGAAGGTAAGCTTTGGCTTTCTCAGCGCAAAGTGGAAGGATTTTCTTCGAATCCCGATTGGGGATGGGTTGAGTTTTCTCACTCCCCACCCGGAAGAGTGGAATCATCAGTGCTTAGCCTTTCTCATCCTTTAAGGAGATTATTCGATTCTTTCCTATCCAACTAATGAGAGTCGAGTGGAAGAAGCCTGTCTTTTATCCTTTTACAATATCCATTCAGATCACGCAATGGGGTTAAAATATCACACCTACTTTCTCTTTTCTTTACACATAACTTGCGCTTATTTGCCAAAGCTTTTACAGCTCAAGCAAGAATTGTCAAAGAATCATTGGATGTCTTTTGAGAGATATGAGGGAAAGGGCCAAACCATGAAAAATAGAAGGAAGTTATTGCTCTCTTTTGGAACCTAGTGATATTGATCGCTTTAGCCCTATCATGGCTTTGAATCCCACACAGGATTTGGGGAACTGAGCCTACCCTAATCCATTGGATTAAAATTCTCAACCCAACAGTCTATTAATCAACCCACTTTGAATTGAATATCGAAATAGTCAACAAGCAACTTACTTGAATCTCCATTCCCCAGCATGTCAATATAAGACCTTTAATAATATCATTTATAACATAATGATTAAAAAAATTATTGGATGGCAATGTTATAATATTTTTTTTTTTTGTACCTTATCCAATTTTATCTAATACTTTTATTTTCCTTTTAACTATCACTTTCTCAGATAAAGTTTATAGTAGTTACGAGACCAACTCTAGTGAGATGTTTTTTACTGTTACTATCAATGTGTGGTAATAACAAACTACTGGACTGGTTGTAATATAATTTGGTTTGTTATATAATATAGTAACATACAACTCTGACATCCCTATAATCCAAATGCCAAGATAATAATTTAGTTTGACAGCCACGCATGGAGCCATATGCGCTTGATCTGGCGTGTGTAATCCACGCGCCAGACCAGACGTCTATTGTCCATTTGTGACTGCTGAATTAATGTGGCAAAGTGTATTATTAGTCCATAATTAATTACAGTTTTAATATCTATTTGTAATTAATAAAATATTTACCCCACAAAATTTTAAAAAACTAATCTCTTCCAGTAGGATGCTGATGAACCTTGTTACTTCCCTACTTAAAATCACAATGATTATTACTAACCATTGTGGATGCTCTAACATTTCAAAAGATTATACATTAATAATGATGTTGATGTGTCGCCATCAGAATAATCCATGACTAATATAGTTATGATCATCGTATAAAATTTTCGCTTTTTAATACTATCTATAAAAAGCCACTCTAATTTAACACTATTATTATTTTTAGGGAAAATTACAAAACTAGGTCAAATGTAAGGCCCATTTACATATTTAACCCATTTACTCAACCTATTACATATCTAGACTCATTTTGTGTGACTTTCCAAAAATACCCTCAATATTTACGCGCGGCTCGCCCCATCCCGTCTGACTTCGCATATTCCATACTATGCGAAGTCTGCGAAGTAAATGTTTGGGTTTGCTTGATGAATTTAGTTCGCATATGCGAAGTCTGGATGTGTTTTGAAGCTAATTCGCGAAGTAGTATATAACAAAAAAGGGCAAACAACAACGGATTCTAACATTCAAATCATAACATGATCAAAATTTACAAAAAGATTGCCACAATAACAACATTCAAATCATAACATTATCAAAATTTACAACAAGATTGCCACAATAACTAATCCGGTACCAATTTTGAAACGAAAATTACTCATCCGCTTTAAAATTGGCACCGGATTAAGTTAGGTCCACTTTGAAGATTGGCACCATAGGATGGACGTGTCCCATGGTGCACCCCGAGATTGACACAATCTCTCCTAACGAATCATTTCAGGAGTGAATGTGTCAATCTTGGGGAAGTTCATCCCTATACAGGAAGGAAAATCATCTTCCCTGCAGCCCAGTACGCCGCCTTCCAGAAAGGGATGTTACGTATTCAACCATCTACAGAAAAAATTAACCGTGTTAGTTATGAAAAAGGACGATTTTGGATTCGCGAAATGAAAATTAGCGAAGCATGCGAATGTAAATGTGCATGGGAAGAGGTGATTTTACTTCGCATAACGATTCTTTCGCGAAGTCTGTGAGGTCTGAAATGTGACTATCTACGTCGCATATTGATGCTTTCGCGAAGTCTGTGAGGTCTGAAACGTAAGGATCTATTCGCAGACTTCGCGAACTAATAGATTCGCGAGGTAGATCCATACGTTTCAGACTCTTTCTCTTCGCAGAACGTCGCGAATTCATCGATTCGCGAAGTAGATCATCAAGTTTCAGGCTCGTTCTCTTCGCAGATCTCCGCGAATTCATCGACTACGCGAAGTGAATTCATGGAAAACGCAGGAAAAACAGCAGATACTTACATTTTTCGCTCCTAACAGTATGATAAACTGGGAAGAACGACGGAAATAACGTAGAATAACCATTTCTGGAATGATAACAAGAAGAAAGAAACCAATTAACGAACAGGAAGATGAAGAACCATGGCTTCGTTTTCTAGGGTGAGGAAGTTGCAGAATCAAGAGATGAAAAGAGAACTTCATTGTGATTTAGAAACATGGTGCAGATTTCATGCAATTTAAAGGCAAATAGGAAGATCAAAAGTCTTCAAATCATTAATGGAGGAGCCAAACCGTTTTCGCGCACCAAGGAGAACAGGGGAGAGAAACCGATAGAGTGAGGGGAAGTGGGAAGGGTAGGGGTATTACGGGAAAGTCACACAAAATGAGTCTAGATATGTAATAGGTTGAGTAAATGGGTTAAATATGTAAATGGGCCTCCCATTTGACCTAGTTTTGTAATTTTCCCTTATTTTTATTATATATAAATCTACTTTCATTCAATACTATTATTATTTTGAAAAAAATACTATTATTATTTTTATTATTATTATTACATCATATAGATAATTTGTATGGAACATATAAATCTTATAATACATGATGACATAGTAGTACATTTTAGAACTCCTAATTTTGACAATATTGATAAAAACAGTTCATGAATGTCCACTAAAATCTAATTAAATATTTAAACAGACATGTTTCTTTCTAATTAATTATTTAAACTTTCCAATAAATTTCTACGTAATAACAAGTTTAGCTTCTCTTTTAAATAATTTTCTGTTTGGTTATGGCCAATATTATTGCGGATAATCATTAATTATTTAATAATTATGCATAACATGTGAATATATACCATATTTAAGATATACACTAAAAATATTATTCTTTTTATAAAATAATAATAAAATAAAAAAACTCTTACTATTTCATCAAGTTGTATATGTAATGATGAGTTGGCTTACATGTAAATTTAACGAAGGATGTGTGACTAAAATTAGTAATAAAATATCCAAAAGTTGAAGCTCGGTTATTTTTATCTATGTACATAATTAAAATATAACAAATTAAATGATTTCAATCTTAAAGTTATTGAAATGAAAACATATGGTTATATTACTTTTTTAAGCGAAAAATATTATGTCACTTTTAAATATTAGATAGTTTTGGAGATATATATAAAATAAAGTTATCCTTTCACATCATTAATTAAGTACAATATTTTTTTATCATATCTTGTTTTTTAGAGGAGAAATTAGCGATCTAATCTGCTACCTTATTACCCTCTCTATAGGAATGCACAATTTGTACCTCCTACCGTTTATCCCAAAGTTCCTGACAGCACGACATAATCCAACAGAAGCAAGGTGGTGTAGTTTCATTATTATTCATAAACTTGACCACCCGAAGTGAATCAATCTCAAAAACAACTTTCCGGAACCCTTATGCCAAGCGAACTCCAATCTGAAATAGAGACCCCATAACTCATCAGGGATTGATGAGCAAAACCCGATGTTGGCCATAAAACCACCCAACCATATTCCTTCTTCATTCCGAATCACTCCTCCCACAGTAGACATGTTATTATAGTTCAATATATTTACTATACACTTTATCGTAGCTTATAACTTTTTTTACTTTTCTGTTATGTCGACTAATCTTCACATTTTTTTCTCTCTTTTTTTTGTAACGTCTCTTTAATTCTTTTATTTTTCTGTTATGTCGGCTAGCATTCATATTTTTTTCTCTTTCTTTTGTAACGTCTCTTTACTTCTTTAACTTTTCTGTTATGTCAGTTAGCATTCACTTTTTTTTCTCTTTCTTTTGTAACGTCTCTTTACTTCTTTTACTTTTCTATTATGTCGGCTAGCATTCACATTTTTTTTCTTTCTTTTGTAACGTCTCTTTACTTCTTTAACTTTTCTGTTATGTCAGTTAGCATTCACATTTTTTTTCTCTTTCTTTTGTAACGTCTCTTTACTTTTTTTACTTTTCTGTTATGTCGGCTAGCATTCACATTTTTTTCCTTCCTTTTTGTAACTTCTCTTTGCTTCATAATTGTATAATTTTTTTAAATATACAAGGCACACTATTGTTAATTTAATGGGTTAAGATGATGATTTAATCATTCTCAGTTCTTCTCCATTTTGTAATACATGTTAACTTGGAAATTATATAATTTTTTAAAATTATTAGTATATCCTTTTATATTTTTATATATCACATAAATAAATAGAGTTAATAAAATTATAATTATCTTCTGTAACGATTCAAATCTTTCATATATTTATATATCATCCCTGTGGAGTTAGTAAAATTATATGTAACATGTAAACACATACACGAACCCAACATGGCGTAAGTAAATTAAAGTTTTGCTACATAGATTTTGGATTAAACTTTTGGATGCTAATATTAACATGCTAGACATAAATATTTAGAAATATACTATCTTCTCGTACATTTTTGGGATAAAGTCCAAAGTTGTTCTCATCGTATTTGAAGAAGTGCATATTTATTCAATTGTTTTAGTAACATAATAAATATTTTAGACATAACTGATTTTTGAAAGTCTTATATGTCGCTTATATAAAACGGATCAAATAACAATAAATTAGTATGTTCAAATTTCATGTTGGATAAAAGTGAAACTAATCTTATTTAAGAGGATTTTTGCTTAGAATAATGCTCCAAAAAAGCACTATTCCTTTCAAACAATCCGGTTAGAAATTATTCTTCATATAGCGTTGAATTAGTTAGGGTGAAGTCGGACGGAGTTCGTCCAATTTCTTTACGACCAGTGTAACTCAAACATAAATCTTGGATTATAGTTCTTAACCAGGAAGTTGGATGAAATTCATCTGACTTCCCATGGCAAAGAAGTTGGATGAAGTTCATTTGACTTCTTTGTATTTTTCTAAGATAAAAAGGAGGAATCTCTTTTTTTTTATTAAAGATAAGAAAAAATTAAGTTAAAAGAGTTTTCATTTATAAAAACATGCTTTCTACAACAGACTCCGACAACTTACTCACCTTATCCTTAACTCTTGTTTTTATTTTTATTTTAAAAAATAATAAATAAATAATACATTGATGTTAGATGAACTTCATCCAACTTCTTTATAGAAGGAAGTCGGATGAAATTCATCCGATTTTCTTATTGGGAAGCGTAATCCAAGCTTAATGATTGGGTTACACGGGAGCATAAAGAAATCAGATGAACTTCATCCGACTTCTTCACAGTTTTGAAGTCGGACGAACTTCGTCGTACTTCATCTTAGTTAAGCCAACATTATCTTGAAAATAATGTTTAGTTGGACCATTTGTAAAGGATAATATTCATTTGGAGCATTTTTTTAAGTAAAAATCATATTTAAGAATGTGAAAGTTCAACTTTTATCATCGTGTATTAGTAGTTAATTTATATTTCTCCAAAAACAATAACTTGTTCTTATACTTTTAAATCGAATTTTTAATAAAGATTAATAAAATTATATGTGATATATAAACATAATATAAAAATAGAAAATAATACTATCTCGATGAAATTAACATAATTATAACACGAAATTAACAACCAGTGAAAGTTGATAGAAGTTTAATCTTTTTGTTAATCAAAAGAATAGTATAATTTCTCTTATGTGTATTTTCTTTTTGCCATATCCCTTTTGTCAAACTAGGATAAAATTTAATTATATTTTTATCTAATTAGAATTTTATCTTTTAGATGGATGGAATTTACATGGGATAAAAAATTAAAGATATAAAAATTAAGAGTACTAAACTAACAAGTTGATAATTACATCTTATTTCAAATTTATGTATATTTTATTCGTGATCTTTTACTAAGAAATGAATGCAAATTACTATATATCACCTATTGATAAGTGCTATTTACTAAATAATTAATAGATTTTATTTTTATTTTTAACTAAATAATGGATTATTTTTAGGTTGTCACGAAATTAACATACATATTTATTTGTTTAGTTAGGATTGGGACATTATTACACTTTACTATATCTATCACCTTATAAATTTTTTTACCTTTCTGATATGCTGACGAGGCACTCATCATTTCGTGTATTAAAAGTTAATTTATATTTCTCCAAAAAATGATAAAAGATAAATTTTGATCTTTTTCTTATATTTTTAAGGGACAAAGTTGAGAAATTTCAACAAACTAATTTATCATTATTTGAGAATGTTAAACTTAAAAATTTATCATTTCCTGCAATAAGAGTTAATTTATATTTCTCCAAAAATGATAAATATAACTTATACTTTAAGGGATAAAGTGAAAAATACTCCTAAAGTTGACAGTTAGGAGTAATTTTACCTCTAACATCTAAAATGATTCAAATTTAATCCTAACGTTGGCAATCAATACACCTAACGTTAATAGATTGAGCCAATTTGAAAAATAATTCATTAAATTATCTTCTCAGTCACGAATCTTATTATCTACATTGCATATGCGCGTCAATGTTAGGATAAAAGTTTCATCATGTTAGACGTTAGGGATAAAATTACCTATAGCTATCAATATTAGGAGTATTCTGACACATTATTCCTATTTTAAAATCATTTTTAAAAAAAGATAGTAAAAATTACATGTGATATACAAACAGGATATGAAAATAAAAAACAATACTAACTCAAATAAATTTTTAGAAAGAAATAGTTTTTTTTATTAACGGATCTATTAAATGTATCTCTCACATTTCATTGTGCGTCAATCAAAGATGTTACATCATGTTAAAAATCATTATCGCGCCATTTTAAATTAGTAGCAACTCTCACCAATTAATAATATTAAATATTATTTTATCAAAATAATAATGATAATAATAAATGCTATAAGATGCTCCTCAAGCTAGCGGAATAAACGGAAAAGAAGATTTTTTGAATGAAGGTTGGGACGCGTAGACAGTCCGAGAATCCCAACTAGGTTGGCACCCCCGGAACAGCCTACAACCCGATTATATTAAAATCAAAAAGAAAAGAAGAAAGAATACAAAAGGGGGGGAAGCAAAGAAAAATAGAAAAAGAAGAAAAAGGAGTGTAAAAAACTATCTAAAACGAACATGAGCTACATTGAGTAAATCATCTGAGGCGAAGCCCTGACAAGCTGGCGGAACTGCTGTCCACCACGACTTGGCCCCTGAAGATTGTCCAATGCTTGCAAGACAGTCCGCAATCCGGTTGCCTTCTCTGAAAATATGGAAAGCCTTCCAGTTCATTCCGAAGAGTTTCTGAAGACAGTCGAGCCACTCTTTTCTAATTCTCCAGGGAACATCCCTGGATTGTCTGTTAATAAGTGTAACCACATAGCTAGAGTCCGATTCTATCCACACTGATTTCTAGTTCCTGTCCCAAGCCTCCCTTATCGCCATAATAACCGCATGTACTTCAGCAATAAGCGCAGAGGAGTTTTGCAAAGGAGCCGCGAAGCAACCAAGGACGAAGCCCCTGTGATTTCTGAAGATGCCCCCTATACCTGCTCTTCCGTTGGCATCCGATGCACCATCCGAGTTGAGCTTGAGCCAATTTATTGGCGGCAGAATCCAACGAATGATCCTGATATCAGGCTCAGGTGGCGGACGACTTTGTGCAGCAGCAATCCCTGCAAACTCATGAATAAACCGCAGCAAGTTGTAATGAATTATTTGGATTGAAGGGAGTTCGTGATCAAAAATTGCACGATTCCTGATATGCCATATATACCATACACAGGTAACTACAGAGAAAGTCCAACGCTTCCTGCACCTCCTATTAGAACGCACGTTTTTGACATGATTGATGAAATTCGCCAAAGTGAATGTCGGGCATCTCACCGAATTAGCACAGCATATCATCCTCCAAAGACCTGCTGCAATTTTACAAGTGAAAAACAGATGATCTAAAGACTCGCCATGATCTTTACAAAGTTCGCACCTCGGAGCTAGTTGGAGACCTCTGGTTTGCAATTTTTCCTGAACCGGTAAACCTTCATGAAGCAGCAGCCAACATATTAGAGCTCTTCGAGGAGGGATATACGGATTCCATAACATTTTCCTCCAATTAACCTTTTCCCTCCTCTGCATGAAATAGTAGGCTTCCTTTGCTGTTAGCCGACCAGAATCTGCAGGTTGCCATATGCAGCTATCTTCATCGCCAACGCTGTCAACTTGCCTGATATTATCCTGAATATTAGGAGGGAGAAAATCCAGATTTCCCCAACTTCCGTTATCCCTAAGTTCATTCAAAGGCTTGAAGAGCTTGGACTGATTTTTCCTTGGAATGTTCAGTTGGTCAGCAACAACAGGGATTATCCACTTTGTAGTCCAAAAGTTCAGATTCGACCCTTCCCCAAACCACCATATCGAATCTCTTTTAACCATTCCATACTGATTTTTCATAGAGCACCAAATAGAAGAGTTAGATATGAATCTCTTTTCCAATCCCGAGGGGTCCATGAATCTGCTTCGAAGCAGAGAGATAACGAATCCGCTCCCCTGCAGCAAATCCCAGCAAATCTTGGCCAATAGTGCCGAATTAAATATGCTGAGATCCTTAATACCCAAACCACCCTGATCAAGGCTCCTATAGCAGACGTTCCAAGAAATCGTGATGAATTTTCGACGATCTCTGTCTCCAGTCCAGAAAAAATTCCTGATAGCCTTATTGAATCTCTTGATTAAACCAATTGGCCATTTATAGATCATGAATAAATGAACAAGAGCACCCGTTAACGAAGACTTGATTAGCGTTAGCCTACCAGCCATAGATAAAGATTGACCTCTCCATAAGCTGAACCGTGAGAGGAATTTGTCAGTTAGAGCTTGCAAATGCCTAGAGCGGGGGGCACCTTGGAACAGCGGGACACCAAGGTAGGTGATTGGAAGAGAAGCTGTCCTTATTCCCAGGATGTCCACCAATCGAACTTTGCGAGATGCAGCGATATGGTTGCCAAAGATAGCTTGTGATTTATCCCAGTTAACCTCCTGACCTGACATGGACCCATAGAAATCAAAAATCTCCTTGATGCACCTCAAATTGCTTGTCGAAGCCCTACAAAACAGTAACAAGTCATCAGCAAATAGGAGATGAGATGGGAAATCCACATCCTTGGAATAGCCCATAGGGCACAGCCTGCCATCCTCAACCATTTTTAAAATCCATCTGCTTAGAAAGTCCTCAGCCAGCCCAAAAAGAGTGGAGGAGAGAGGGTCACCCTGCCTGACACCGCAAGAGCAACTAAAGAAACCCTTAATGCCACCCCCAATAGACACTGACAACCTAGCGGATCTTAACATCTCCAAAATCCAGTTTCTGAACCTGAGGGAGAAGCCAAATGAGTCAAGGATAGCCAGCAGGAAGTTCCAGTCTAAGGTGTCAAATGCCTTTCGGATGTCTATTTTGAGGGCAAAATTACCCCCAAAGCATTTCTTTTTAAGCAAGTTAATCCCCTCAGAAGCAGCAACTATACATTGATGAATGCTTCTGCCAGCAATGAAACCAAATTGATTATTGGAAGTGATTCTAGAGGCAATCAGCGCAATTCTGTTTGAGAGAATTCTAGATATGATCTTATAGCTGAAGTTTCCCATAGCCATCGGCCTGAATTGATGAATTTCATTGGCACCCTCAACTTTGGGAATGAGAGAGATGATGCTTGAATTCATACCAGGAAGGATGTAGCCAGTGTCGAAGAAGCTGTGGATCATCTTGCACACATCCGGACCAACAATATCCCAGCAATGTTGGTAGAATATTCCTCCGAACCCATCTAGCCCAGGCGAGCTATCTCTATTCATACTGAAAACCACCTCACGAATTTCAGTGTTGCTCGGCCTCCTAGTGAGGATCTCATTATCATGTTCAGTGACACAGCAAGGGATAACAGAGTTAATTGCCTCATAGTTAATGCTTCTAATGCTGCCAGTGAAAAGAGACTCATAGTAATTTATCATATTTTGCCCAATTGTTGTTTCATCATTTACTATGACGTTGTCAATCAAAAGGCTATCCATCGAGGATTGCACCTTTGTGATCCTAGCCGAGCGATGAAAAAATGATGAATTCCGATCCCCCGGCTTTGAGCCACTTTTCCCTGCTTTTCTCTCTGAGGAGCATTTCCTGTCTGAGCAGTTGCATTTCCAAATCATTCTGCGCCTCCCTTTCCTGAGCAATTCGGAGGTCGCTTATACCATCCCTGGAGATGAGAGCCTGCACCTCCTCCAACTTCTTCAAAGCTGAATCAATATTTGTTTCCACCCTTCCAAAAACCTCAAGATTCCAGGCTCTGAGTTTAGGACGAAGAGATTTCAGCTTATGACAAAGCAGCTGAGCTGGTGGCAGCGAGATGGAGCAGGAAGCCCAATGATCAGCGACAAGTTTGACCAATGATTTGTGAGTGGTCCACATAGAGTAGAAATGAAATCTTCCCTTACTGACAGCACTATTAGAACAATTTAGCATAATCGGACTATGATCCGATTTCAAACGAGGGAGAACTGAGCAATTGATCCTGTCCCAGGCTTCCACGAAATCCTCACTGACGAGAGCTCTGTCTAATTTGCATTCAACATGATCTGAGCCCATTCTACCATTAGACCATGTGAAAGGCAACCCTGTGTTTTCCACTTCAGTCAATTCTGCAGACCCAATGAAGTCCCTTAATTCCCTGCAGCTTCTAGGAGAGGGCGGTCTTCCAGTTTTCTCATGTGCGCCTTTAACTGCATTAAAGTTGCCTATCACCAACCGATTCACATTATCCTTCATCTCAGCAATTGATTCCCACAGCAAACGACGCCTCCCTGCGTTGTTATTCCCATATATAAATGAAAGGTGAAATGTATGAGATCCCAGACTGTAGCTCAATGTGATGTGTTGCTCGTGGATGAGAATGATTTGACAACGGTTATGAAATCCCGTCTTGCAGAAAAGCCAAATAGAGTTGTTATTATTCCTGCCAAGAAATTGAAGGCCTAGAGATCTCCAGTAGCTGTCAGAAATTCTGTCAAGCTCTACCATAGGCTCCGAAAGACAATCCAAATCAGGTCTATTAGTGATACATAAAAGCTTCAGTGCCCTTTGGGTACCCTCGTTCTGGATCCCCCTACAATTCCAGTATAGGCAGTTCATGAGGAAGAGCTACCTGGTCGTACTCGTCTCCTCAGCCTGGGTTCGGCAGTTTTCGCTTTGGATTTTTTCCTGAAGGTTATCCACTGGCTCCCTTCAGCCGCATACTCAACACTGTTTCTTCCTTTAGATCTAAGCAGATGCTTATTCCATTCAAGAGACTCAGAAAGAAAGTTTACCTGCATTTCTTCAGTATATATGTCAGACTCCCCAGCCTGATCGACCGATCGATGCTCTTCATCATGAAATGATGGAGAGAATTCAGCTTTACTTTCCAAAACCTCTCCCTTGGTCGCTAACTTGTGCAGAATAATCTACAACTGATTTTCATGAGATTTCCCCTTCTCAAATTCTGCATCACCGAAGACATCAGTGAGGCTGATATCAACATTTTCTTGATTCCCTTTGTTCATGCCCTCCGAATTGGGCATTCTCTTGTCAGCTTCGGTTCTCTGTCTAGTGTTGTTTGAGCTTTTACGGGCTTCAGGCTTTGCATTGCGCCTGCACTGAGTAGATGAATGTCCGATGGAGGAGCACGTGCCACAAATGTCAGGAAGATTCTCATAATCCACATAAACCCAATGTTTGTTATTAGCCGTGTCAATTCTAAGTTCAGATTGAAGCTCACTGGACAAATCAATATCAATTAGAACTCTAGCAAAGTGTCCAAATTCCCCATTGACAGTATTGTGATCAAACCTGATAGGAGTACCTATTGCCCTAGCAATACTGGCAATAATTCTGGTGTCCCAGAATTCCCAAGGTAGATTGAAAATGCGAACCCATACCTGAGCCGAAGTGTTTTTGTGCATATCAGGACTGAAACCCGGAGTCCACGGGGAAAACCTAATGATTCCAAGCTTTAGAGCAATGGATCCAAATCCCCAGATGGATTGAAGGGCGCTTTCAGATGGCATGATAATCTGGTAAAATCCTTTCCCGAGGGATATTAACTGCCAATCAAGGTTTCGCTTCCAGACTTGATTCGATTTTTGTTTGAGATCGGCGTGTCTCCATGGCCGCTCTCCTTTATTTAGCGTAACACGGCCAATCACAGAGTGCTGAACCTTCTTGATTCTCTCTTCATAGATTTCCTGAGGGATCCTAACCGCCTTGAAGCCACCCTCCTCAGAAATTAGTGGCTGCGTTGGGGATGGGATCGCAGTCTGAGTCACACTGGCTTTGACAGCATCTGCAAACGATGGTTTGTTCCTGGGCGCTGCGGAGGAGAATTTGGTGAAGGATTTCCGATCAAAGAGATGGGCTATAGCATAGGGCGAATCGCCGATTGCCGGAGAAGAGGAAGTCATCGTCAAAAATGTCTCAGAGGGAGCGCCGTATTATCGCCATATTATTAAAAAATCAATTCTCCAAACGGAAAAGAAGATAAAAAAGAACATAGTAACAAAAAAAGTGAACGAACTTGATGGAAATACATTTTTAATATCAATAAATAGGTTAACCTATGAGGTCTTTATGGAGAAAAGGAGGTACATGTTGGAAATATTTGCTAATAGGTACACTCAATGTCGATGACACAACACAACTATGAATGAGCACGAATTCAACGAGGAAAAATATAGTCAAACAAGAATATAGCCAAGGTTTCTTTGAACGATTGTGAACCAGTCTCAAATAGTGAAGATGAAAATAAGGAGGATGAAAAATGTATGGTATTTCACTTCAAGGTAGAGGAAAAATGACGAATAAAAGAATTAAATATAAATTATAATTATAGTTTTTAACAACTATAAAAAAAATTAAATAAAAATTAAAATTTATCCAAATATTTAAAATATGTACAAAGATTACAAAAACCATTGTAATTTAAAATAATATCATTTAAAATAAAAATTAATAATATTAAACTAACATCAAATTAAAAAAAAAAGGTAATATTTAGAGTGCTCTTAAAGCAAAATCTAATGACACTTTATATTTAGAGTGCTCTTAGAGCAACTTTAATGTTACAATTTTTGGTGCTAAATAAATACAAATAATTTTCACATTACAACATTTGTTACTTCATAATTTTGAGGGGTAAAAAAATTATTTATTAATAAAAATGAATGAATTTTTTTATATAAAAATGGGTGTAAAACGAAAAAGAAATGGAGTTGGGGCATGCTCTCTAAAGCAAAACCTTTTTCTCTATGAGGCACCCGATGCACCTCATGTAACACGTGGCTTACACGCGCTAGATACAACGTTTCCGTGTGCTTCCGTGTCTAATTGTATCCTGATTTGACAAATTTAATAGGTATAATTATTGTTTGTAACCAAAAGAAGTAACAAATTATAATTAGTAACATCTCTGTTGTAGTTGGTTACATATAAATTTGCTAAATTACAAAGAAGTTGGTTCCATTAAAGTTACTCTTAAAGATGCTATTGGTTACTGATATTTTGGTATGTTATTTATAATTATATTAATAATATAATAAATGTTTCACATATAATTAATATTTTAAAAATCTAATATGAAAAAAGTGGAATAATTCAAATCGTGAGTTTTGTCTGCGCCGCTTTCTTGTGTTGGAGTTAGCTTCGTCTCCGCTGCTACTATGTGGGAGTTTTCCTTGTGATTAATTTGGTTGATCTTGATTATGGAACTTGAGTGGTTAGCCCTTGCTGATCTCTGTGTTGCGGCGATCCTTATTTCTCTAGTCCGGCTGTTTTTGGACGATCGGTATCTGCTCTTTGTCTACTGAATCAGAGGGAGGCATCGACTAGGAGGGAGGCGGAGGCTCGGTTGGGTTTCAGTCCGGCGAAGGGTGAGGTTAGGGTCCGATTTTGGGGATGATTTTTTGGTTGTTTTTTGAGTTCATCTTCGGGTTCCCGCGGCTCTCTTTATCAAAGAAGATTGCTCAGTGTTTTGAAATCTTGCAGAAATGGACAACAGAGAGGAAATTGGGCAAGGTGAAGAGGAAGAGGATGTGGGGATCGATTTGGGGCTGATCGCTCCGATTGAAGAAACAGTAAGAGGGAGTCTGTATTTGGTGAAGGTTTGTCACAGATAAAATAATCAATTTTCCAGCTATGAAAATAAGATTTGCAAACATTTGGAGGCCAGGCAAAGGGGTGACAATCCAATAGATAGGTAATAGTCTCTATACTTTGGAGTTTTCCATGTTATAGATCGGGGTAGAGTGTTAGGGGGAGGTCCTTGGACCTTTGATAATTATGTCCTGGTATGGAATTATCTGTAATTAGGAGAGAACCCGGAATATATTAATTTGAACAATATGGAGATTTGGGTTCAAATTTTTGATCTACCAATAGGTGCCATGCCGGAAAAAGTAGGGAGGCAACTGGGGAAATTTTTAGGGGTCTTCCTGGAATATGATTTGAATAACAGTAGTGGGATGTATAGAGCCTATATGCGCATTAGAGTTTCAATAGATGTAACGAAACCTCTAAAGCGGTTTAAGAAAATTCGTCGAGCTCAGGGGGACTGGAAATTTGTGAATTTTAAATACGAGAGATTGGGCGTTTTTTGCTATCTTTGTGGTCTATTGGGACATGCGGATCGTTTTTGTACGAGGCTTTTTGAACAGGGAGGATTAGAGATAAAAAGAGAATGGGAGGAGTGGTTAAAGGCGCCAATACATAGAGGAGGGGAACGGGGTGGGTCGAGGTGGTTGAGAGAACCGGGCCAAGGGGTGGTAGGGGAAAGTGAGATACGAAGGGAAATGAGTGAGTTGAGACTGGGGGTAGGGCTGAATCGACATTCGGTTCATCAGTAAATTACTAGAACGCGTGTTAGGGGTGGCTCATCATCCAGACCAATTGAAGTGGGGGCCTCTGAGATGATTGAAGAGATGAAGAATGAAAATGAAGGGCGAGAGTTCCAGGATGGTAGGAAGAGGATGAGGGATGGGGCAGGTGGTGGAGGGGGGTGACCCTATACTGGCAGACATCAGCAATAAGTTAAATATGGGCCTGCCTAATAGGCTAGGGGTGGAAAGGTTAGCTCTATTTCGAACATTGATAAGGAGCTATCTGAGATCTTAAGATTGGTGAGACCTGAGGATCAGGTCCGCCAGGGTAAATGAGTTGCTTAAGTTGGAACTGTTGGGGGCTGGGAAACACTCGGACAGCTCGTGCGTTGGGGGAGTTAGTTCGAACTAACAACCCTGACTTAGTTTTCCTTATGGAGACCCTCTCTGATGAACATAGGGTGAGGGGTTTAGGAAGAAGATTTCATTATAAGGGGGTTATAGCAGTTAATGCAAGAGGGATGAGTGGGGGTTTAGCTGTTTTATGGAAGGAGGGTCTGGATGTAACCATGCAGGGTTATTCGGACCATCATATCGATCTCATTATGAAACACGAGTCAAAAGGGTTATGGAGGTTTGTAGGTTTCTATGAGATAAGCCGACATAGAGAGTCCTGAGATCTCCTCCGTAGAGTGGTGAGCCTTGCAACGATACCATGGATAATAGTAGGCAATTTCAATTGTGTCCTAAGGCGTGAGGAGAAGCTGGGTGGTATCAACTACCCTTTGGCTCTTAGTAAAGACTTTGCCAAGGCAATTAAGGAGTGTGTTGAGCTAATAACTGGAGGAAGCTTATTCAATTGGGAAAAGGGGAGAGGCACTGTAGGGTGGGTACGTTAGAAATTGGATAGGGAATTCGCTAGTAAGGAGTGGCTACAACTCTTCCCAAATTACAAATTTTGGAATGTGGTCTCAGCTTATTCGGATCATTTGTCATTAATTGTCTAGATTTAAGGAAGGTCAGAAGGAAGGTGAAAGGGTGCATTTCGGTTTGAGAGTGCATGGATGAAGGAACCGGGGTTCAGGGAGGTGGTAGAAGGTAATTGGGTGCAGCAGAGGGGGGGTGATATTGTTAACAGACTTGACAGGTGTGCTGAGGCAATGAATAAGTGGGGAGTCGAGTATAGGAGAAAGTTCTCAGGAAGGAAGTCTAGTTTGGTCAGACAGATGCAGTTTCTTCAGGATAAAGAGGGTAGACAATATGAAGCATAGTACCTGGAGGTGAAATGGCAGTTAAACACTGTATTGGAGCAAGAAGAGCAGTACTGGAAACAGATAACAAAGGTATTTTGGCTAAAGTAGGGGGATCGGAATACCCGCTTCTTTCACTCCTGTGTCAAAGCCAGGAGGAGGTAGAAGGTGATATCTGGAATTCAGGATGACAGAGGAGTACCAATTGAGGACCCGGCGTTGCTTGGAACACACATCAGTGAGTCTTTCAAACAACTTTTTGTTGGTCCCTTATAACGTAACAAGTTAGTTCCAAGGGGGGGATAGGAACTATTTAAAATTTTAATACGTTAAGGTTGACTTCTTTTTCTTTGAAAAGGGATTACACAGCACGCTGAGTAAATAAGACACTAGCTTAGTCAACTGGTGACTAAGTCAGTTTCTTTCGTTGAGTCAGGAGATAGCACTTTGAGTCTATTCCTGAACTCAGACACTCAATACACACAACTCAGCTTGACCTCTTTACTTGGTCAGTTTTGATTAAGCAAGCAATATATATATATTAAGGAGTTTAAGGTTAGAAAGATATTACTCAACAGATTTATCCAGGTTCAGCCTCCAAGCCTACGTCCTGTCCCCGGAACACGTTCCGAGATTTTGAATTCTCTACTGAGCTCTTTAACGGTAGAGCATCAAACCTTTTACAACTTAGAAGCTGAGTATAACAAGAGTACCTTCCTCTATACCTCTACTCACTCCTAAACTCTTGCTGAGTACTATAACCGAGTACTCAGCCTCTCCTTTCTAATCTCTAGAAATGATAAAGATTTGTCCTAAACAACAATTGCTAAGACACTTTAGATGATTGAATAATCACTCTAGACTTTTACACAAAAGATATAGAATTTGGTGTAAGAATTTGCTTTGCTTTTTCTTGCAGAACTTTGCGTAGAATTTTGGTCAGCGTAATGTCTTGATCAAGTTATGTATTGAATGAAGCAACTGAAGGGCTCTATTTATAGAGACGTCTGAGACATCGGTCATTTCGAATTTCGAAATAACCGTTGGAGGGAAACGGCTTCCTGTCGTTGTCACTCAGTTTTGCTCAGAGCTCTCGGCCAATCAGATTTGAGTATCTTCTGTCCTCGGTCAGTGTTGAGCAGCTTTTAGTCAGCTCGGAAGAATGTCTCTCCATTTATGGTAAGGTCAACTAGACAGCGTTCTGCATCTTCTGAACTTTACCCAAAGTGGAATTACTTTGTCTGAAAGTTGTTCTTGCTCAGCTGCTGTCTCGTACTCTTTGTCGATTCAACTCAGCGGCTTCACTCCGAAGTTGTTCAACGAAGGTCTTCTAGATCCTTCTCTTGCTGAGTTGCGTTTTGATCATAACGATAGCGTTTTGCCGGCCGAGTTGTCTTGATTTGTTTGACTTGGGCTTTGACTTCCGTATTGGGCTTTGGCCTTTTACTCTTTATGTCTTATAAATAATTTTAACTCAACATTGAACAAACACATTAGTATAATAAATCAAAGCATTTAAACTTAGTGTGTTTAGAATATATTTAATTTTACTTAAATAATTTTGTCAAATCAAAATCATGTGGAAAGGTGTTTCAACAAACTCCCCCATTTTGATGTTGGCAAAACTATTCAGCGAGGAACTCAGTGTTGAGCTCCCCCATGATAGTTGATCTATTATTACTTAGCAAACTCCCCCGTCAGGGTTGAGCTACTGACTTAGTTTTAACTCTAAACATTTTAAGGTTTAATCGAGTAAGTCTAAGGTCAGTTTTCAGATATAGGTCAGCTCATGGAACATATTCTATTTTACTCAGTATCAGGCGGAAGGTGTAACATTCAGAGAGCACTGAGTAATCATTTTGTTCAATGGGTTTTATGAGACAGTGTTTTATAAACATACAAGACAATGTCAAACATATGATCAGCATGGGATACAATCAACAAGTATTATAGACAGTAAACACAGTTGATGTAATTGAAGATACATAACAACATACTACTCAGCATCATATGAAATAACTCAAGTTAGAATAAAAGATGCAAGTATTGTATTTAAGTGAAGTAGTCAGCATACATACCAAAAGATGAGCATACAAGAACATATAGACTACAGACTAAGTTAAACAAAGCTGAAGACTAAGTTAAACAAAGCTGAGCTAGCCTATTTCTACTTCTTTTTCTTTTGCTTAGACTGACTGCTTCTAGGAGCCTCCTGCTGAGTTCTAGCCTGTTCTTTCTCCCCTGTTTTGTCAGCATCGGGAGGAGCAGGAATTCTAAAAGAGTCGGTTAAGACAGCGGCGGTTAGCACGGCGGACATCTCCTTAAGTTTATCGGCGCTTTCATTAATGCCGTCAAAGACAATAACGCCTTCATTCAAGACCTCTTTGGGTATGTCGATTTCAGCGGCGCTGAGCAGGCTCAGTATGTAAGCTTGTGACTTACCTACCCAAGTAATTGAATCTGTCAATGCAGCTGATGACAAGTAGAGAAATTCTGATCAACTTCCATCCCTGTGGGGGCGTCGTTGGGTTCGACGGGGGGAAGCTCCGATGCCAAAGTCAGTAAGGAAGAACAAGAGGGCAAACTGAATTGACAAAGGGTAAGGGAATGTGTACCTGGATAGCCTGAGACGTAGGCTATATATAGCTAGAAAGTTGTAACCTTCAGTAACTAGAAAGTCTCCATTAATGTTCCATTAATGGTGGTTACAAGTTATCCTTAAGCGCTGGCGGTTAGCTAATTGATAGCTCATTAATGGTCTTTATGGCCAGGTCGGCCCAGCCGTTATA
Source organism: Euphorbia lathyris (assembly GCF_963576675.1). Lineage (NCBI taxonomy): Eukaryota > Viridiplantae > Streptophyta > Magnoliopsida > Malpighiales > Euphorbiaceae > Euphorbia > Euphorbia lathyris. Next base: position 17,491,922 of record NC_088910.1, on the reverse strand, counting down.
ATGGCGAATGAGTGTTCAAGGAGATTCGCCTCATAGGTTCGCCGGCGGGTCTCTTTTGATGGGACCTTGGAGATCCGGTGATCCGCCAGTCGGATCTCGTCAATACGCGGCATTTCTTTAGGTGAATATCCCTCTTAGTCCTCGGGATAATATCTCAATGTTATCAGAAGCCCCCCTAAGTTCCCTTAAAGTCCTTTAGGGCTTTTGAGCTTCTACGCGCCGTCATGACTACCTGCATGAATGAGCACTCTGTTCGATGCCAATCGCAGAGTGACACGTGTAACAAGCGCCCTGTCCAAGGAAAGAGAAGACGCCTTCTTCTTCCTTCTCTTTCTCTTTCTTCCCTATTTCGTTTTCATTTGCCTTTTCACTGCTCGAAGCTTTTCCTGGGAGTTTCAGAGTTCCTTCAAAGCTTTCTTACATGTAAGTTCATCTTATCTCATTCTATTTTTTTTCTGAATGTTTAGGAGTTCTTCGTCCTCTTCTAGATCAACCTCTGAGCTTTTTAATTTGACCCCTCCTCCCGAAATTGTGGTTAGTTTTAGTTGGACTACGTCGTCATTGGAAAATTCATCTTCCTCCGAGGACACAGCTTGTTCCGATTTAGCTGAGTTGCGTAACTCGGCGTTTAATCGCTATCAAACTGAGTTGCGCCGGCCGTAGATTTTAGGCGTTTTTTGGGAACAATGGCCTCTTCCTCTTCCCAACCTAGGAAAAAGAATCCCCGAGCGGAGTCCACTTCGTCTCGCATGAGTGCCGCGGATCTGGCAGATCTAGCGATTCGTTTCCCATGGATCAATAACTATGAGACCCAATTAGCGGCGGCTCATCAACGTCCCTCCTGTCCGCCAAGTGGCTTTTTAACTGTGTATTGTAGTCACGTGGAGAGCGGGTTCCGACTTCCTCTTCCCAAGATGATGGCGGACATCCTTTCCTACTTTGATATCACATCCAGTCAATTACACCCTAACAGATGGTTAGATATTGCTTTAGATTGCTATCTAGCTTCGAATTTAGGGGTAGTATACACTGGGCGGATCTTTAAAGCTTTTCATAAACCATCAAAGCGAAAATCAGAGTCGTTTCTTACTTTTGCAAAATTTGGAGTGTATTTGCCATTCAGTGGCAAAATGTCCAATGTCCACTGTTGGGACGAGAAATTCTTCTATGTGAAAATAAACAAGGGCGAATCACTGGGTTTTCCAACATTCTGGAATCCCAAACCTTTGCATATGGCAGGTGATATGCAAATATTGACGGCGAGTGATGAGGTAGTGGCGGAGCTCATGAAGAGTGTCAAGGCGGATGCCTGGACATACGCGGATGCCTTAGCCTTCATGATGAGCGATATCCCCCTGATTCACAAAGATGGGGACAAGTTCATTTACTCGAAGATTACACAGTTTGACCAAGGTAACTTTGTTTTCTTCTTGAACCTTGATTGCTTTATTGTTTTCTTTGGCAGGGGTTTATCTAAGGCCAATCACGCTCTTGCAGAGAATCGTATGAAGTTGTTGGAGGATGAGGCCCGCAAGAAAGCTCAAATGGCGAATCCTCAAAAGGACACAGGGAAACGTCAGGCGGATGCCACGGTAAATCCGCCTCTGAAAAGGAGGAAGCCCGCAGCTTCTAGTGGTCCCAAGTTTATGGCGGATGCCATGAGATCCGCCATGCCTGCGGGGGAGATGGAACAAGTAGGTCGCCTTTATCTTTTGCCTGTTCGTTATGTTTAGAATTTAAGTTTTGATCCTTACTTCTTCGTGCAGACGGCGAAGCCTGACCTAGGCAAATACTGGTCCGCTAAATATGGGGCCGAGGGGTCCTTAGAGAATGAGTCTGTTATCAACGACTTGGATGAGGCTCTGGGCCAATTGGGCGAAGTTCATAGGAATCAGAATCAGATTCTCGGATCAATTCATGCTCAAAGGGGGAAGACTGAGCTTCTTACGGTAGGTCCCCTTGTTAGAAAGGAACTTTTTCAGAAAAAGCTATACCTTTGTTCTTTCATTCTTGACAAAAAGGTTTGCCTTTGGCAGATGTACACTCGCATACGTGCTATGGAGGCGGAGCTCCTTCAAAGTGTGGCGGATAAGGCTACCATAGATAGGCTGGAGAAGGAAATAGCCGATGCCAGGGCGAATATAGCATCTGCCACGACTGCCATGGCCTTTAAGGATGCTAAGATAAAGAAGCTGAAGGAGAAGATCGAGGCTGATGCCAAGGAGCTTGAGAATGCTGTAGGAGAAGCTGAGTACATGGCTGGCGAGCAGGCTTTCTTTTACGGCGAACTGATCATGGCGTATGTCTCGCTGGCGCATCCTTAGATCGATTTCACAGATCCGCAGTTCGCCGTTCCAGAGCCAGAAGATGTTCTTAAATTTAACAAAATCACTCACATCAAGGAATACCTCCGAGACTATGTTCGGAAATGGATGAAGGGACCCGTTGAAGAAAGCAAACCTGCCTCCACCGTCCAGCTAGTGGATCTCGAAGAAGTGCCCCCGAAGTCTGGCGAGGAGCTGATAACCGATGGCACCGTTCTTCCTGCGGAAACACTTTCCGTGGAAAAGGAAGTCCCATTGGCGAGCGTATCCGAGGCTGTCGAGAAGGAAGCCTCTCAAACAGGTGCTTCTCAAGTGGGTGCTTCTAGCGAGAAGGATTTTAAGGAGGATGCTCCTGTGATTACTTGATGTCTTTTTTTTTTTTTGTAAAACTTGTTAAGTACAATTTGTTTAATCCTCATGATAGCTATTTGTTTTACCTTTACATTTGCGCAAGTAAACATGTAAGCGTCTAGGATTTATTTTGGAGTAGGTGGCCAGCCATACTCCATTGTGCGAACCTTTGTGAAGGTTTGAAGCTGTTTTATTCCTTTAGAGGAAGTAAAGCTGCCTTCAGGGATCATCTTGCGACCTATCTTTGAGGTGAAGTGATTCGCCTAGAGGACTTTGTAGGCCCTTCTTTGGAAAGGGAGTAAGAGAGTGTAAAGACCTTGCGTCCAAGGATCGTTTTAACTCTATCTCGAATGGGGATCCTCTAGAGATGGATCTGCCCATGAGACTTGTCCTCTTATCTTTGAGGAGAAAAAGTAGCTATAAAATAGCAGTACTTTCTCAATGTGGAGAGCGTTGGATGCCCCCCTTCTTTTTAAGACTGGAATATTTATATTGCTGCAATAAAAAATTTAAAAAGAACATAGACAATAGAACAATTGATGTTTATTGATAGGAGAAATGCCTTATTACAGCAAGCAGGTCTTACATGTGAGCCTCGTTAAAACCTTTAATAAGAAAAACCTCATGGGAAAAAGCTTACTAAAGGAAAAAGAGTACTCAAGACCGTATGTACATCTTATTTTCTGACAAAGTATTTGCGGAGATTTTGGAGGTTCCACGTGCGTGGTAATGTGTTCCCCTCCATGTCTTGAATCTTAAATGTGGCGAACCCAATCTTGTCCACTATTTGATATGGTCCCGTCTAGGTGAGCCCTAGCTTGCCCTTCCCTTCTCGAGACTGGATCTTGTCCGCCTTGCGGAGCACGAGGTCTCCCACATTCAGGTCTACAGGTTTGGCATTTTTGTCATGGTAAGCGGCGATCCGCTGCTTGTATGCCGCCATACGTATATAAGCCTTATCTCTTCGCTCCTCCACTTGATCAAGACTCTCTGTTAGTCTGTGGTTGTTGGCCTCCTCTCAATAGAATGCAACTCTATCACTTGGGACCAGTATTTCAACCGGGATTACAGCTTCCACGCCATGAGAGAGGGCAAATAGTGTTTCTCCTGTGGCCGTTCTAGGAGTGGTGCGATACGCCCATAAGACACTTGTCAACTGATCCGCCCACTTCTTATCATGTTCCCCAAATCTTTTCTTTATTCCTTTTACGATCGTCCGATTCGTAACTTCAGTCATACTGTTGGATTGAGGATAATAAATGGAGGCGAATCTGTTCAAAATGCCCAATTTCTCACAGAAAGTTTTGAATTCGTCACAGTTGAACTGTGTTTCGTTATCAGTGATGATGGTGTGGGGTACGCCATATCTTCCCACGATATTGTCTTTAACAAATTCCACCATTCGTGATGGAGGAGACAGCTTCGGCTTCTACCCACTTGGTGAAGTGATCTACTGCCACTACCACATATTTCCTCTGTCTACGAGTAGGAGGAAACAGTACAACGATGTCAATTCCCCAGATGGCAAAGGGTCTCCCTTCAATGACAGGCCTTTGGAGATGTTTGGCCGTGTGTGATTCATTCGCATAAATCTGACAACTATGGCATGATTCCACCAATTTTTGTGCATCAAGCTCGGCAGTGGGCCAAGAAAACCCTACTAACCTGGATTTTTTTAAGATAGTGGCAGATGCCTCATGGGCCCCACATGATCCCTCATGCAGCTCCTTGAGGACCTGTTGTCCTTCTTCTGGCAGAATGCATTTTAACCATGGATGGCTAAATGACTTTCTATAGAGGCAATCGTTGATCATGGAGAAATAGGCCGCTTTTCTGACGATCCACCGAGCCTCCTCCTTATCGATGGGGCAGAGCTCCATCTAACAAATACTGGCGAAGGGCTGTCCACCAATCATCTTCTACTGTTCTGAGTAGGGATATTTCTTCGGAGACGAATACCGGAGCTACTTTAACCTCGAAGGGACATTGCGGATCTGTCCAGCTTTCTTCACTGGAAGCCATTTTTGCTAGGTGATCGGCTTCAGTGTTTGATTCTCGGGGCACATAGACCAATTCCCATTTGGTTTCTTTAGCTTCAAGGTGGTCCAGCAACTTTTTGACCTCTGCAACGTATTTGGCCAGAACGTCATCCTTCACCTCATAATTTTTTATCACTTAATTGACCATCAACTTGGAGTCACTATAGATCACGATCCGCTCGGGAGTGATTTCTTTAAGCATGCGTAACCCTAATATTAGAGCCTCATATTCGGCGACATTGTTGGTGGCATGGAAATCCAACTTTGCTGCGTACCGTAATTTTATGTACTGGGGGCCCTTGATCACGATACCTATGCCAGCTCCATCTGCAGAGGAAGCCCCATCCGTGTACATCGTCCACTATTCTACTTGAGATTTAGGGAGATTCACCCCTTCCTCCGTGAATTCATTCACAAAGTCTGCCAAGACCTGACTTTTCAAGGCGGTCCTGCTCTCATACCGCACATCAAATTCTCCGAGGCGAATTGCCCATTCTATTAATCTCCTTGAAGTGTCAAGCTTTTGCAATACCTTTCTCATGGGTATGCTCGTACGAACTATGACAGTGTGGGCCTGGAAGTATGGTCTAAGGCGGATTGCCATGGTGACGACGGCCAGAGCCATTTTATCAAGTTTAGAATACCTGGTTTCAGCATCCTTCAATACTTTGCTCACATAATAGATAGGATACTGCTGGCCATCCTCTTCTCTTATCATGACTGTGCACACAGCTTTCTTTGTAACTGAGACATACATGTAGAGATTTTCACCTTTTAGGGGTCGGCTCATCATGGGCGGTGCTGTGAGAAACCGTTTGATCCCCTCGAAAGCCTTTTCACAATCCTCATTCCACTCGAATGCCCTTTGCTTCTTGATGACCTCATAAAAGGGCTGACACCTACGAGCTGAACAAGAAATAAACCTGCCCAAGGCCACGATCTGCCCGTTGAGGCGTTGCACTTCCCTGATGTTCCGTGGTGCCTGCATTTCCAGAACAGCCTTAACTTTGTCGAGATTTAGGCTTACTCCTTTTTCACTAATCATGAATCCTAGGAACTTTCCATATGTCGCACCAAAAGTACATTTTTTCGGGTTTAGCTTAATATTGTGGCGTCGGAGTAAGGCCAGTACCTCCCTTACATCATCTGTATGCTTCTCCACAGTGGTGCTTTTGATGATCATGTCATCTACATAGACAGAGTAGTTATCACCTTTGCTTTCTGCGAATATTTTGTTCATGATCCGCTGATAGGTGGCACCTGCGTTCTTAAGCCTAAAGGGCATGACCTTGAAGCAATAAGTGGCTTGGTGAGTCACGAACGAGGTCTTGATTCTATCCGAAGGCTCCATGGGGATTTGATGATAACTCGACTTCACGTCTGTGAAGGAATACATAGCATGTCCAGCGGTTCCATCTACGAGTATGTCAATACACGGCAAAGGATAATTGTCCTTGGGACAAGCTTTGTTGAGATCCGTAAAGTTAATGCACATGCGGTAGGATCCGCCTGCCTTCTTCACCAAAACGACGTTCGCCAACCATTGTGTATAAAGGACCTCTTCAATGGCGTCCGCCCATTGGAGCTTGGTGATCTCTTCCTCTATCACCTTCTGCTTTTCAAGGCCACGGTTTCTCCGTTTATGAGCTACGGGAACTGCATCTTTGTCGATGTTAAGTTTGTGAGTGATCACGTCTGGACTAATCCCTGGGAGGATCTCATCTTTCCATGCAAAGACGTCCTCTGCTTCATGGAGAACTTTGGTGATTGCTTCTTTAACTTCACCTTTGAGCCCTTTAGCCATTCGGACCTACTTTTTGTCCGCCATGAAGTACATTTATGTCTCGCCCAAGGCCATTGTGACGAGTTCCTCTTCATCTTCGTCCTTAGATTGGGGGCGGATCATTAGTGATGTCGAATATGTCTCCTGAGCCATCTTTTGGCTCCCTCTGATCATCACACCTCCCTTGGTCGTAGGGATGTAAAGAGTTAAGTGGCATATGAGATGAGGGCAGCTGCCTCGGAGATAAAGGGCCGTTCGAGGATAATATTATAGGCTAACTAACCATCCAAGATAGAAAATTCCAGATCACCCCTCCAGACTTGATCTTCATATGCTAACTCACAATCCAACATTACTTGGCCTTTTGTCTGAATGGTATGTCCTGTTACTCTCAGGATATCCACTACAGTTGGTTCTACTTGGACTGGATCGACCATGAGTTTGTCGAAAGCTCCTCTTGTGATGACATTGCACGAACTCCCAGTATCGATCATCACCCTTTTCATCTCCCAGCCTTCTATCATCATAGTAATGACCAAGGCATCTGCATGAGGAGAGATCTCTGGTCCTGCGTCTGAAAATGGGCGATTCAGCGATGTCCTGTCAAGAGCAGTGGTTTTTGCCTTTTTCAGTACTGGTTGATATCCAGGTCCGCCTACTATGACATTGATGGTCCCCTTTCCTTTCTTCTTTGGGTCATCCTTGGATCTATCACCATCTCCCTTTTTGCCATCATTTTGGATGAACCGATCCAACTTGCCCCTCTCAATGAGACGCTTTATTTCTCGAGCTAACTCCCAGCATGCATCTGTGTCATGGCCATTTTTCCTGTGATACTTACAATAATTTTTAGGATTTTTACCACTATTGGTGTACTCCCCCCCTTTTGGTTCGGGGTATGAAATGCTCCGCTTGTGTTGACTGTTCTCAATCCACATAAGCACTTCACTTTTGGAAGCATTGAGAGGTGTGAAGGAGGTGAGAAATGCCGATTTGTTCTTAGAACCTCTTCGCCTACTTCTAGAGGAGGAATCTTGATGCTTGTCTTTTTCCCTATCTCGATGACGAGATCCGCTTTTATCCCTCCTAGGCGGAGATGCTGATTCACGGCGAATGTCATCTACCTCCATAAAGTCCTTGCATCGCTCTATTAGTTCTGCCATGCTGGTAGGCTTCTTGCGAATTAGATCCTCCTGTTAACTCTTACAAGTGGTATTTTTTACCAGAGATTCCACTGCCATGGAGATATCTACATCCACAATTTGTATACACAATTTGTTGAAGGAGTTTATATAATCTCGAAGGGATTCATTCGCCTTCTGCTTTAATTCAAAGAGCTTCCTAGATTTGACCACTAGAGGGATACATCCAGCGAATTTAGCACAAAACTCTCTGCTTAGTTGGTCCCAACTATCTATCGAGCCAGGTGGTAGTGATTGGAACCAGCCATAAGCGGGACCTCCTAACGTGGTGACAAACATTTTGCACAGCACTGGTTCAGTTGCACGGTTGAGGCGAAGTAATATTCGGTATTTTCTGACATGGGCCTCTGGGTTGTCAACACCCGTGTATATGGCGATATTTGGTATTTTAAAATGCCTGTCCGTTTCCTCTGCTTCAATCCAAGCCGTGAAGGGCGAATCTCGATTGGCGAACGGATTATACCTGGCATTCTCCTCATTCATGTGAAGCACCGCAGCTCGAACTCTGTCATCAAAATTCTCTGGATCCGCCTTTGGGCGACCCCTCCGTGGAGATCTGCTTGGAGAAGATGATGAACTAGATCCCGAAGATGGATCTGAGGGTGATCGTCCACCACGTCCGGCTCCGTTTCCACGTCCGCCACCTCCTCCACCTCCACCTCTCGGGGGAGCCTGACCGTTGCCCCCTCTAGAGCCTCCCGAAGGAATATGCCCATCATTCCTATGGTGTGGTGGTGGTGGTGGTGGCCCGCTTGGATGTGGCGTGTCTACTGGCCTTTTTCTCTGTCTACGTCCAGTAGGTGGGGGTGATCTACCTTTGCGGGAGGATCTCGGTCTTCGGGGCGAGGGCAATTCGGACCGCCTACTTTTCTCTTTTCTACGCTTTTTGTGTTTTCACCCTTCCGATCCACCCAAGGAGAGATTTGACCGTGGCCGCCTCGGGATATCCGATCCGCCCAGATTGATCCCATGGCTAGTAGATCCGCCAGTAAGAGTTTGATTGTTCCCGCCAGCAAGAGTTTGATTGTTCCTTTGACTCCCTCCTGCGCCAGCAGGGAATAACTCTCGATTGATCGGTCGTTCTCCCAACGCCACCGTGGTAGTTACCATGGATTCCGTATTATGGGCTTGGAGAAATGAAGAATTATGGGCGTTTGGTCCTAGAGTCATCTGGGGCCAAGAAGATATCGTAGATGAAGACGGCAAACTCCAAAACGGGGGAATGGTCATGAACGACCGCAGGCCATCACCTGTTTCAGGGCCAAACTTTTCCCCTATAGCTTCTGCACACATGTTGATGAATGCGTCCGGGGGCATACTACTTTCAGCTTGCGCCATGGGAGCATTAGAATCAGTGCGGCCAACATTAGTTATTGGTCATATTTCTTCTAACCGTGAATGAAAACCCTTTATTTGTTTAAGGATTCCACCTTCACCGCACCAATTGATGACAAATAGAGAAATTCTGATCAACTTCCGTCCCTGTGGGGGCGTCGTTGGGTTCGACGGGGGGCAGCTCCGATGCCAAAGTCAGTAAGGAAGAACACGAGGGCAAACTGAATTGACAAAGGGTAAGGGAATGTGTACCTGGATAGCCTGAGACGTAGGCTATATATAGCTAGAAAGTTGTAACCTTCAGTAACTAGAAAGTCTCCATTAATGTTCCATTAATGTTGGTTACAAGTTATCCTTAAGCGCTGGCGGTTAGCTAATTGATAGCTCATTAATGGTCTTTATGGCCAGGTCGGCCCAGCCGTTATAATGGCGAATGAGTGTTCAAGGAGATTCGCCTCATAGGTTCGCCGGCGGGTCTCTTTTGATGGGACCTTGGAGATCCGGTGATCCGCCAGTCAGATCTCGTCAATACGCGGCGTTTCTTTAGGTGAATATCCCTCTTAGTCCTCGGGATAATATCTCAATGTTATCAGCAGCAAAAACTTGATGAAAGGTCTTCAGCAAGGCTGTGTCATAATATTGACGCTGGAGATTGTTATGACGCACATGGGTGAAGATCCTTTGAGAGTTGACCAATATCTCATTTTGCTTCATTTGGTCAGTGTCCATCTCCTGTTTATTTAAGTTCAGCAGACGAACTGCTTCGCTTATTTGCTCCACCGAGCATTGAGAGTAGGAGGCCAGCTGGTGGTTGGTCTTGATTTGCTCAGTGTGAAGCTGGGCGAAGAGCATCTTAACTTGATCAGAAATTGCATAATGAGTGTTCGCAGCTGACAAGGTATGGAATTGGCCTTGAAGAGTGTTAAGATGTTGAACCGTTGTCAGTTGGAGCTCAGCCAGCTTGGTTATTGAGTCCTGCTTGGGCTGATGTGATTTAATTGAAATCATATCACTTAGCAGATCCTTCAGTCCTTTAACCTCATTTAAGAGCTGAGTGACTTGGGACAGCTGAGTTGATGCATTGTTACTCGACCCAGCAGTAGGTTCAGCAGATTGATGAATGTCCTTAATGAATGACTGAACCGAGTTGATGAGTTTTCTACCAGTCTCGGTGGCATGTAAATAGTTGAGGGATTCATCATTATGTTGCCTAGTTTCCTCAGTATGACCAGTTTGTGGAGGAATCAGTGTTATGACAGGGTCAGTGACTGGAAGTGTGTTTTCAAGCTGTACTTGATTTTCTGGGAGAGAGGATTGATCGTAAGTAGTGATGGTCGGTGAAGTAGTAATCCTAATGCTGTCAGTGATGATTGGTGCAGGAATATTCTGAGTCAGCACAGTGCTTGGAGCAGCAGTATTGACGAGAACTTACTCAATTTGGCTCGTTGAGTTAGCGGAAGCATTCAAGTCGGCTTGTTCCTTTGGTGAAGAAACAGAGGCTTGATTTTCAAGAGAAGCTTGTTGAGAAGAAGGTGTTTGCTTACAAAAAAAACTTGAACTTAAGAGAAGAAGGATCTTTAGTCAGCTTTTGAACAGGTAAGTCAATGACAGTTTTCTGACTTGCCTTGATTAATCTTCTTCTGCAAGGAGGAGTGTCAGCCTGGATAGACTCTCCTGAGTGAGAGGGAGAAGTTTCTTCTTGATCAGGATTAAGCTGGTCAGCTTGTTCTTGTTCTTGATCTGCACCCAACTCAGTATTAGATGGGTCAGCAGTTTCCTCTTCACTAGCTGTCTCCTCAGCGTCCTCAGCGTCATCCTGACCGCTTCCTTCTTCTTGTGCTTCCTGATCATCCTGATCATCGTTATCTAGTTCTTCTTCCACCTGAGTGATGAAGTGATCATCCAATTCCACATCATCTTCTTGATGCTCAGCTTCAGTTCCTTGACACTGTGTGTAGTTAGAATCACCAGGAACAATGATGTCAGTGGGGATAGCATCAGCGTAGAAGACTTCTGCTTCTTTTGAGGTTGCTCAGCTTCCAGTCTTTCCTCTGTATCAGGCTCATCTTGCCTGCTTCTCTTCTCAGCTGACTTAGGTCTCTCCTGACCTTTTTGAGAAGCTAACTTTAGCTTCTTAGTTTGAGGCTCGGTCTTCTTTGAAGGAGTCCCAACAGCTTTCCTCTTTCGGGCAGCTGGAGCCTTTGTCCTTTTGCCCTTCTTTGGGACAGTTGTCTCCTCATCAGCCTCATCAGCATTTTTGCCTTTCTTAATTGGTTGGTCATACTTCAAGGCACGCAGCGAGGCAGCTGTGATCTCAGAGCCTTGGGCCTCAGTTTCCTCGAAGAGATCAATTTGATGGTCTTTGAGGATTCTGGTTATGAGTGAGCCCAGCCTTAAAGTTCCAGTGCTACTCTGGAAGCCGGCTATTAAGAAAACTGGCATGTTGATGGGCTTGCAAGTCAGCATATGCCATATAAAGCATTGCTCGAAATTTGTCGCTGAGCTGGTGCAATTAATCTTGGGGTAGATGTAATTGGTCAGCAGATAGTGTGCCATCTTTTGGTGCTGGCCCATTGATGAGCTTGAGATTTCTCCAGAATGGCCAGCGGGCTTGCAGAAGGTGGCAACGTACCCAGTTCCTTCATGATCACCCTTTCTTCTCAGCTTTGTTCCCTCATTCTTCAATTTCAGCAAATTGGCAAGGTAGGTAGGGTTAATAAAGATTGTCTTCTCCTTTACCACGGTTACCAGATAATCCTGGTTGTCGTCGGCAACCCACAGATTGTGATAAAATTCCCTTACTAGGTCAGGGCAAGTGGGATCTCTAATTGAAAACAGCTCGGTCCAGCCATTCTTCGATATCCATTCACAGAATGGTTGCTCGGATGTTACGAAGGCCTCAGAGAACCATCGTGAGAAGTCTATTTTGCACTCTCTAACGTCTGCAAAGACTTTGGTGTAGGTTCTGACTTTGGTCGGCTTTCCCTTGGAGGAGGTGGCTTGGCCAGCTTTGCCTTTGCTCGGCGTAGTGACCTTTGTAGTTTCAGGCGAGGTAGTTTGCCTGGAAGGTTCATCAGAACTGGTATTAGGGTGACCGGTACCGGAGATATTAACGGAAACCTTAGTCATAGTTTCAGAGAAAAACTTGGAAGTTTTGAGAGTTTTAGAGAGAGAATGCTTTGCCAGAGAATTCGGTAAGTGTAAAGAGATAACAATGGGGATTTGCCCATTATTTATAGCGGTGAAAAGTGGATCTTATCGAATCCATGTGTCAGTTTTGCCTCGAGATTGTGAACCGACAATGATCCTGGCTTTTATGACACATTCGGCGCATACGTCATCCTAGGTGGCTATTCGCGTGCTCTAGCATTAAATGCAACGGATCTTATACTCAGCGTTTAGAATACTAAGCGTTTTATATTCTGAGTGGTCAGTTTTATACATACGGATGATTTCTCAGTTTGAGATAACTACTCGGTGACAATGTTTGCTCAGTATGTGATATTAATTAATTTAGCATTTGACACAGCATACATTTATTCACTCAGCAAACAATAGATCATTCAGCATGCTAATTCACTCAGCATGAGTCTATATTAAGAGCTGGAATTTACTGAAGAGGATTAAACATACCAATGGCTTCTCTCAGTATGCTGAACTGTTCACGAGCCAGTGGCTTTGTGAAGATATCCGCAAGCTGCTCATCCGTTGGGATGTAGGTCAGCTTTATCTCACCCTTGAGTACATGGTCTCTAATGAAGTGATGTCTTATGCTGACATGCTTCATTCTGCTATGTTGAATTGGGTTCGTTGATAGATCAATTGCACTTTTATTGTCGCATTTGACCTCAATTGTCTTTGTTTGAACACCATAGTCTTCAAGCTGTTGCTTAATCCATAGGACTTGAGCAACACAGTGTCCAGCAGCAATGTACTCAGCTTCAATGGTAGACAAGGCTACTGACGCCTGCTTTTTGCTGAACCAGGATACAAGACAGCTTCCTAAGAAATGACATCCTCCAGAGGTGCTTTTCCGTTCTAGCTTGTCTCGTCCATAGTCAGCGTCAGTGTATCCAACGAGTGTAAAACCATGAGTGTTGAGATACCATAAACATGCGTTCACTGAGCTTTGCAAATATCTAAGGATTCTTTTTACAGCTATGTAATGAGATTCCTTAGGGTTAGATTGATATCTAGCACAGTAGCATACTGAGAACTGAATCTCCGGTCTACTTGCTGTTAAGTAAAGTAGAGAGCCTATCATACCTCGATACAATTTGCTGTCTACCGACTTACCATTCTCGTCAGCGCAGAGGACAGTGTCAGTGCCCATAGGAGTGGATATTGGCTTGCAATTTTCAAGATCATATTTCTTCAATATCTCCTTGGCATATTTAGCTTGACTGATGAAGATGCCATTTTTTCCTTGTTTGATTTGAAGTCCAAGGAAGAAGTTGAGTTCTCCCATCATCGACATTTCAAACTCAGTCTGCATTTGATTGCTAAATTCCTTGCACATTGACTCATTAGTAGCACCGAAAATAATATCATCAACATATATTTGAGCCAGCAGGTTATCTTTACCCTTTCTCTTAATGAATAAGGTTGTATCAGCTTTGCCCCTGACATAGTTTCTAGTCAGCAGGAAACTGGTCAGCCTCTCATACCAAGCACGTGGTGCTTGCTTGAGGCCGTACAGAGCCTTTTTGATTTTATAAACGTGGGTTGGGAATTTAGGATCCTCAAACCCTGGAGGTTGATTAACATAAACTTCCTCGTTTATAACTCCATTAAGAAATGCACTCTTAACATCCATTTGAAACAATTTAAAGTTCATATAGCTTGCATAAGCGCATAAAATTCTAATAGCCTCTAGCCTTGCCACTGGGGCAAAGGTTTCACCGTAGTCAATACCTTCTTGCTGACTGTAGCCCTGAGCTACAAGCCTTGCTTTGTTCCTGACTACATTTCCTTGCTCATCCAGCTTGTTGCGGAAGACCCATCTTGTTCCAATGGTCTTCTGACTCCTTAGATGTGGCACTAACTCCCATACATCGTTTCTTCTGAATTGGTCAAGTTCCTCTTGCATTGCGCTCATCCAGAATTCATCTTCCTCAGCGTCAGTGAAGTTCTTAGGTTCCTGAACTGAGACGAAGGCTACTTTGCTGAGGTATCTCGTGAGTTGGTTTCTTGTCATCAGGGTATTCTCAGCGGCATCAAGAATAGCACTCTCTGAGCGTCCTCTTGGTATTCTTATCTCATTTGGTAGATTTATGTCTTGTGTTGTCTGTGTTTCAACAATCTCTGCAGGTGAAGACTGGTCAGTGAAAACGATATTTGGTTCACTTTTACCTTTGGTCAGCCCTTGAGGGAATGACTCAGTGGTTGTATCTTGATCAGCGGGTACTAAGTGTGGATCATCCTCGGTCAGCGGCAGATATCTTCCTGCAGGGTTAGTTTCGTCGAACTCAACATGTACTGACTCTTCTAAAACTTGAGTTCGTTTATTGAAAACTCTGTATGCTTTGCTGTTTGTTGAGTAGCCTAAAAAGATAGCTTCATCAGCTTTTGAGTCAAACTTAGCTAGGCTATCTTTGGTGTTTAAAATAAAACATTTACAGCCAAAGGCATGAAAGTATCCAATGTTAGGCTTTCGTCCTTTCTAAAGTTCATAGGGGGTTTTCTTTAGTATAGGTCTAACAAGAGCCCTATTAAGAATATAGAACGCTGTGTTAACAGCTTCTCCCCAAAAGTACTTTGGAAGCCTATGCTCACTCAGCATTGTCCTGGCTATTTCAACCAAGGTTCTGTTCTTCCTTTCAACAACCCCATTTTGTTGAGGCGTTCTATGAGCAGAAAAATTATGGTCAATGCCGCTGGCTTCACAGAATTCAACAAACTGTTGATTTTTGAATTCTCCACCATTATCACTTCGGATGTGAGCCAATTTTAGGTCTTTATCATTTTCAAGTTTTCTAACCAAATTTGAAAATGTCTCAAAGGTCTCATCCTTGCTACTCAGCAAGATGACCCAAGTGTACCGAGAAAAGTCATCTACAATGACCAAGGAAAATCTTCTTCCACCCAGACTCAGTGGCTGGACTGGACCGAAGAGATCCAAGTGTAGTAACTCTAACGGACGCTTAGTTGAGACAACATTTTTACTATGAAAAGATTGTTTGGTTTGTTTTCCAGCTTGGCAAGCGTGGCATAGTTGATCTTTTTCAAATTTAAGTTCTGGCAGTCCCTCAACCAATTGCTTTCTTGCTAATTTGGCCAGGAGGTCCATGCTTACATAACCAAGTCTCCTGTGCCATAGCTAGGAATTTTATTCCTTTGAAACTAAGCATACAGTTTTTGAAAACTTTTTCTCCAAGCTCAGCATGAAGACATTATCAATGCGAGGGGCAGTTAAAATTAACTCATTAGTTTTACCCTCGAATATTTTACATCCAGTGTTATCAAATATAACTTTTCTCCCATTGTCACATAGTTGAGCTACGCTGAGTAAGTTATATTTGAGTCCGCTGACTAGGGAGACTGACTCAATAGTAGGATTACCTCCAATGGTTCCTGACCCTACTATCTTACCCTTTTTGTTGTCTCCAAAACTTACACTTCCTCCTCGTTTACGCTTGAATGTGATGAACTGAGTTTCATCACCAGTCATATGCCTTGAGCATGCGTTGTCAATATACCACATCTTTGACTTCTCGGCACATCTCAGGCTTACCTGCAATGTAACTAGTTACTTTTAGGTACCCAATTCCTTTTGGGTCCTTACTTGTTAGGTTCAACAGGTAAAGCATCATATTTTATTTTATGGCGGCATACTTGGATGGTATGGCCATTCTTTCCACAGAAGTCACAGCTGACCTTCCGTTTAGGATTTTTCACTGACTGGTCAGCACCCTAGTGCTGAGCGTGCCAGCACACCTTTGTGGTGTGTCCTTTCTTCCCACAGAAGTCACACTGGACATTCCACTGGGGATTCCACCTCTGCTGACCAGTACTTCGGTACTGAGCATTCAAAGGAATATTTCTTTTGTTTGGAACCTTTAGTTGGTTCTGAATGGATATGACGTCCTTTCTCAGTTTCTTGGAATCTGATTGGACCTCAGAGACAAACTTTAGCATAATTCTGATGTTACTATTCAAATCTCAGTTGTCCTGAAGAAGATATCGAAGGTCACTCAGTTTGACCTCCTCAACCTCGTCACATCGCCTGCTGAGTGCTCTAATTTTCTTATTACACTTTTTGACAAGTGTTCAGAGGTCACTCAGGGCATTAACCATTTCATTTCTGAGCTGGGGAAGTGATATTACCTCATTTGATTGCTCCTCATCGTCAGATGCAATAGAAGGGTCAGAATGCTCAGAGATGCACGGCTCAGCAAGTTCGTCAGCCATAAAACAGATCTTTGCTGACTCAGTGGCATCAGCTTCTGATGATAAAGACTCATCACTGTCGCTCCATGTTGCCACCATTGCCTTTTTTCCGTTCTTCCTTTCTTTCCTCAGCGTGGGACAGCTTGACTTAATATGGCCAGTTTGATGACATTCAAAGCATGTAATGGGCTTTGAGTTGTCCTTCTTGTATTTGCTGTCGCTGGACTCAGCTTTATACTTATCAAACTTTCTATAAGGCTTCTTAGAATATTTGTCATTCTTTTTGAACAGCCTTTTCATCTTCCTGGTGAACATAGCCATCTCCTCATCATCTGTTGAGCTCCCATCAGTGGAGTCAGCTTTCATGACAAGAGACTTTTGCTTCTTATCTTCATACTTTTCCTTCACCTCGAAATTCTTCATCGAGATCTCATGGGTCAGCAGTGAGCCGATGAGTTCATCATATTTATAGGTGGTTAAGTCTTGAGCTTCCTCAACAGCTGTCTTCTTTGCTTGCCAGTTTTTAGGAAGACTCCTAAGAATCTTCTTGACTTGTTCTTCCTCGGTGAAGATC
This sequence comes from Euphorbia lathyris, assembly GCF_963576675.1. Lineage (NCBI taxonomy): Eukaryota > Viridiplantae > Streptophyta > Magnoliopsida > Malpighiales > Euphorbiaceae > Euphorbia > Euphorbia lathyris. The sequence goes on along the minus strand of NC_088910.1, from coordinate 17,474,925 downwards.
TTCCCAAGTCTCTTGAGCTCGTTGATGATGTTTGTAAACCTTGCCTTTATGTCAGATATTCCTTCATCATCGTTCATTTCGAACAGCTCGTATAGTCTCATCTGCTGGTTCACCTTGGATTCCTTCACTTTGTTGGTTCCTTCGTAGGTGACTTCCAACTTCTTCCAGATCTCTTTCGCCGACTCACAACCTGATATCTTATTATATTCTGCAGCATCAAGCGCACAGTAAGCATATTTATAGCCGAAGCGTGATTTTGTAGCTTCTTGAGATCATCCTCTGTCCATTTGGCCTCAGCTTTGACAACTGTTTGGCCAGCCACAACTTCAACAGGAACAAACGGGCCTTGGACTATTGAAAGCCATGCACTCATGTTTGTTGCCTGAATAAAGTTTTTCATCATATTCTTCCAGAAGGTATAGTTAGACCCGAAGAATAGGGGAGGCCGAGTAATGGACAGCCCCTCAGGTAAGATCTGAGTTGTTTGGTTTCCTGGGAGAAACCGAGTGCTCTTTTCAGCCATAGTGGGGATCAGCTCAAGGTAGTTAAACCTTTAACAGTGAGCTTTTAAGCTCTGATACCACTTGTTGGTCCCTTATAACGTAACAAGTTAGTTCCAAGGGGGGGGGGATAAGAACTATTTAAAATTTTAATACGTTAAGGCTGACTTCTTTTTCTTTGAAAAAGGATTACACAGCGCGCTGAGTAAATAAGACACTAGCTTAGTCAACTGGTGACTAAGTCAGTTTCTTTCGTTGAGTCAGGAGATAGCACTTTGAGTCTATTCCTGAACTCAAACACTCAATACACACAACTCAGCTTGACCTCTTTACTTGGTCAGTTTTGATTAAGCAAGCAATATATATATTAAGGAGTTTAAGGTTAGAAAAATATTACTCAGCAGATTTATCCAGGTTCGGCCTCCAAGCCTACGTCCTGTCCCCGGAACACGTTCCGAGATTTCGAATTCTCTACTGAGCTCTTTAACGATAGAGCATCAAACCTTTTACAACTTAGAAGCTGAGTATAACAAGAGTACCTTCCTCTATACCTCTACTCACTCCTAAACTCTTGCTGAGTACTATAACCGAGTACTCAGCCTCTCCTTTCTAATCTCTAGAAATGATAAAGATTTGTCCTAAACAACAATTGCTAAGACACTTTAGATGATTGAATAATCACTCTAGACTTTTACACAAAAGATATAGAATTTGGTGTAAGAATTTGCTTTGCTTTTTCTTGCAGAACTTTGCGTAGAATTTTGGTCAGCGTAATGGCTTGATCAAGTTATGTATTGAATGAAGCAACTGAAGGGCTCTATTTATAGAGACGTCTGAGACATCGGTCATTTCGAATTTCGAAATAACCGTTGGAGGGAAACGGCTTCCTGTCGTTGTCACTCAGTTTTGCTCAGAGCTCTCGGCCAATCAGATTTGAGTATCTTCTGTCCTCGGTCAGTGTTGAGCAGCTTTTAGTCAGCTCGGAAGAATGTCTCTCCATTTATGGTAAGGTCAACTAGACAGCGTTCTGCATCTTCTGAACTTTACCCAAAGTGGAATTACTTTGTCTGGAAGTTGTTCTTGCTCAGCTGATGTCTCGTACTCTTTGTCGATTCAACTCAGCGGCTTCACTCCGAAGTTGTTCAACGAAGGTCTTCTCGATCCTTCTCTTGCCGAGTTGCGTTTTGATCATAACGACATCGTTTTGCACACGCGGGTCGAGTTGTCTTGATCTGTTTGACTTGGGCTTTGACTTCCGTATTGGGCTTTGGCCTTTTACTCTTTATGTCCTATAAATAATTTTAACTCAACATTGAACAAACACATTAGTATAATAAATCAAAGCATTTAAACTTAGTGTGTTTAGAATATATTTAATTTTACTTAAATAATTTTGTCAAATCAAAATCATGTGGAAAGGTGTTTCAACAAACTCCCCCATTTTGATGTTGGCAAAACTATTCAGCGAGGAACTCAGTGTTGAGCTCCCCCATGATAGTTGACCTATTATTACTTAGCAAACTCCCCCGTCAGGGTTGAGCTACTGACTTAGTTTTAACTCTAAACATTTTAAGGTTTAATCGAGTAAGTCTAAGGTCAGTTTTCAGATATAGGTCAGCTCATGGAACATATTCTATTTTACTCAGTATTAGGCGGAAGGTGTAACATTCAGAGAGCACTGAGTAATCATTTTGTTCAATGGGTTTTATGAGACAGTGTTTTATAAACATACAAGACAATGTCAAACATATGATCATCATGGGATACAATCAACAAGTATTATAGACAGTAAACACAGTTGATGTAATTGAAGATACATAACAACATACTACTCAGCATCATATGAAATAACTCAAGTTAGAATAAAAGATGCAAGTATTGTATTTAAGTGAAGTAGTCAGCATACATAGCAAAAGATGAGCATACAAGAAAATATAGACTACAGACTAAGTTAAACAAAGCTGAAGACTAAGTTAAACAAAGCTGAGCTAGCCTATTTCTACTTCTTTTTCTTTTGCTTAGACTGACTGCTTCTAGGAGCCTCCTGCTGAGTTTTAGCTTGTTCTTTCTCCCCCGTTTTGTCAGCATCGGGAGGAGCAGTAATTCTAAAAGAGTCGGTTAAGACAGCGGCGGTTAGCACGGCGGACAGCTCCTTAAGTTTATCGGCGCTTTCATTAATGCCGTCAAAGACAATAACGCCTTCATTCAAGACCTCTTTGGGTATACCGATTTCAGTGGCGCTAAGCAGGCTCAGTATGTAAGCTTGTGACTTACCTACCCAAGTAATTGAATCTGTCAATGCAGTAAAAACTTGATGAAAGGTCTTCAGCAAGGCTCTGTGCTGAAGTGCTCTCTAAGTTGATTGAAAAAGCTGAGATGGAGAATAAGATTCAGGGGTGTAAAATCTGTAGGGGAGCACCATCAGTCTATCACCTATTTTTCACAGATGATAGCTTTCTGTTTTGTTGGAGCAAGTGTAGCACAGGCACAGACCGTGGTTGAAATATTGCATGAATACAAAGTGGCGTCGGGATAGGAAATTAATCTAGTCAAATCAGGCATATTCTTTAGTAAAAACGTGCAGGGCAGTGTAAGGGAGGCGATCAGCTCGGCATTGAATGTGTCTCAACCACTCGATACGGGTCGCTACCTGGGTTGCCGTCTTTGATTGGTAGGTCAAAAAGAAGTATTTTCCTATTCCTGATAGACAGATTGAGAAAGAGATTTGGGAGCTGGGGTTTTAGGTTTCTATCAAACACGGGGAGAGAGGTCCTCTTAAAATCTGTAGCACATGCTCTGCCAACTTTTTGCATGAGCACTTTTCTACTACCCAAATCTATTTGTGATGAGCTGCAGCGTATGAGGAACTCCTTTTGGTGGGGTTCGAAGGAAGGGGGCAAGAGAAGTTTGCACTAGTTTGATTGGTCAACCTTATGCCAAGGGAAGGATCAGGGAGGATTGGGATTCAGAAATCTTCACTTATTTAACTTATCACTGCTAGGTAAGCAGGGATGGAAGCTGATTCAAAATCCAAATACACTGGTTAGTCGAATGCTCAAATCTAAATACTTCGCTACTAACTTTTTCTTATCCTCCAAAGTAGACAATAATCCTAGTTTTGTTTGGAGAAGTATTTAGGTTTCCATTGAAATGTTAAAAATTGGTATAAGGTGGAGAGTGGGAGATAGGAAGGAGATAAACGTCTAGAGAGACCCTTGGGTGCCTTTGCTGGAAAGGTATCGCATAAACTCGACATGTATTGATGGATTGGAGGAAATGAAGGTTTCTAAACTTTTTATGGAAGGATCAAGGATGTGGAATAAAACAAAAGTACTGGGGTGTCTGTGTGAAGAAGAAGCTAGAATGGTCTGTGCGACCCCCCTGCCTATCAGTGACATAAAAGATACACAGATATGGAACCTGATGAAAGATGGAAGATACTCTTCAAAGTCTGGATACAGAACCATTGAACATGCGCTTTGTGACCGAACACCAGTATAAGGATGGAAGAAGTTATGGGAACTACAAATTCCCCCAAAGTGGAAAGCTTTTGTTTGGAAGCTGTGTTCGGGATGCCTCCCCACTAGGGCAAACCTTACCCAACGTTATGTTCCTGTGCCGTTATGTTGTGTCATGTGTGGGAATGGGTAGAAGACATGCCAACATTTATTCTCACTTTGTAATGGCGTTGAAGTCACGGCAACAGAGTGTATAAGGCGTGGGAAGGTAGAGCTTCGAGAATGGACAACAGTTACACAAGCAAAGAGAAATGCCCGGACAAAACCGCAAGGAGCTGAAACTAGATCGGAACAGTCAGAAATTATCAGAAGAGTACATGCAGATGCGCAATCCGGTAATATTAGAAACGACAATTCATCTATTACATTTAGCGTGGAAGCGGGTGAATCTGGAGTTTTACTACAACCCACACCAAGTGCAACAACAAACCCGTCAATTACAGCAAGGCGAATTGTTGCAGAAGCAAGAGCAGGCCCTGCAGCATCAACAGTTTCGCCATCTGCAGAACTACACATATCAGATCCAACGGAAGCAGAAGAGCGAATAGCAGTTCTGCCAACTTCAGAAATGCGAACTGAAACTGAAGCATCGCATGAAGGGAGACGTATACCGCCAATACCAGAAGTAGTTCCAGCAGTTGTTCAAAACACACCACAACGTCATACGGTTGGATGGAAAAGACCAAAGCTTGGATTCGTCAAATGCAATGTTGACGAAACCATTTTCAGAGAACCAGAAGAGGGAGGCAACGGTATGATTGTTCGAGGAGATTTGGGTCAGTTTATTTGCTATGGTAGTAAAGTTTATAATGGAGCAGTTTCGCCTAGACTAATGGAAGCGCTTGCGGTACGGGAAGCTTTATTATGGACTAATACGTATCACTGGAAAATGATTGAGTTTGAAACTAATGCGCTAGAGATGGTGTAATCGCTAAATCGGAAGACGGACGATTTATCTGATTTTGGTTTGGTTATACAAGATTGTAAACATTTTTTATTTAACAATCGGGATTTCTCGGTTAATTTTGTTCCTAGATTAGCGAATGGGGCTGCCCACTTAGTTGCAAGACATTCCCGTTCCAATGCTAATTCATTCGTTTCATCTGTAACGTTTTGGCTAACATCCGTTCTTGAACAGGACCTTCTATCCTGTTCCGTTTAATGCAAGACTTAATTCTTTCCAAAAAAAATCTAATATGATAATTAGATAAAAGGGATCAAGTGATATAAAAGGATGACATGAAAATGGAAATGGAAAAGTTGATTAAATTAACATAATTATAACAGGAAATTAACAACCCATTAAAAGTTGATAAAAGTTTAATCTTTTTGTTAATTAAAAAAAAAAAGTAATTTCTCTTATGCTTTGCTTTTTTTCCCCTCTTTATTTATTTACATTAAAGAAAAAAATATGAGCAAAGTCCATAGTAATCATATAATCATATGAGTATTGTTATAATTATTAAAAAGAAAAAAAAAAAGTAATCATAAGAGAGAAAGGGAATTACACGCGCGTAACGAAAGCGCGTGGGAAAAGATAAACACATTGTGTTTCAAATAGTGCACGTTCACTAGCCATGATTCTGACAAAAGTACTGTGGGATGTAAAAAAATTTAAATTAGATTTGAATACTCAGAAACAAAGAAGAGACTTTTTAAGGTAGTCATCCTGTACATGAAGCTCCATAGATACTACTGTGCAACCCACCATTAGATTAGATTCATGCAGAAGATCCGCAGAAAATAAAGGGTAAATTACACACATGGCCTCTGAACTATTTTTTTTTTTTTTTTTGGATAAGATGCAAAATTACCCATCATGTCCTTATAAGCAATTTTACTTTTAACAATTAAAATGGTGCAGTCTTACCCTAACGTTAGCGGTCAAGAGAAAAATTACTCATAAAGCTGGCAAGTTAGCTCAATTTGTCCAATTGATTTCTTATATTAAGCACCCGATTTTTCATATCACTCGGAGGACCTCCAATTCACATTTGGACACGTGTATTGTGACCCCACATAATAATTAAAATAGTTGGACCTTTTATAATATATGTGAGTCCATGTTACACGTGTCAAAATATGTATGGAATGTCCTTCGAATGACATGGAGAACCGGATGCTTCTAATAATTTGTCCAATTTTAGACATTATTATAAAATTCAGATATTTGTTATTTATTCTCCACCAATTACATATGAGTTGGTTCTAAAAAAAATTCATATTTTTTGTGATTTAATAATAGAATCAATGATTAATATTTATAAATTTGGTAAAATATTTGAATTTTTTTTATCGAAACTTGTACATACGACTCTATATTTTTTAAATTTTTTTACGTCTAATAATATGTTTGTAATCTGTTACCAATGAGTCATAGAGTCAAACTTGTCAATATTAATGGTAAAATTGCTCTTTGCTACCAACGTTAGGGGTAAAATTATAGTATTATATACGTTAAGGGTAAATTTGCTCCTAACTATAAACGTTAGGGGTATATTTGTACCTTATCCCTTGATTTTTTTAACAGTATGACTACCGAACTTCAAAACTTAACATAGTGCCCATTTGTTTTATCTACTGTTGTTGTTACGGTTGACTGTTTGCTGTTGGAAAAAGCTGTTTTTCAAAAAAAACATTGATTTCTTGTTTTGTAGAAGACTACTTTTCAGATATAAAAGGCAAATAGAATGTTACTAACCAAACAACTAAAACTCTCTCTTTTGAAATGAAAAAACAGACAGACTCATGGAAATTAGCAATCAAATACTCTGTAAAAGTCACTCAACTTTATACTTTTTTAACACTCGCAACACTAAACGTCTCAAAACGATAGTTTATGGTAGTGATCCTGTGCATGAAGCTCTACATATGCTACTGTGAAACCCACCATTAGATTAGATTCATGGATAGATCCCCACAAAATCAACAAGATGATCCTGTAATAAATTGATGAGTCCCAATCTGTTTGCATCATTAAAAAAAAAGGAAGCATTATGAAAGTTTATTCAATTTTGGGTCAGACCCCAGTTTATGTCCCTCTCCAATCACTCCTGGTCCTTTCCCTTTTTCTTGAGAGTCATCATTGCTCCTCTCAGGGGTATTTTGGCAATTTCACATCTCTATTCGGTTTAAATTTGGACTATAGGTAAGGTAGTCTATATACTATAAAGTATGGTATAATGTATGGATATGCGTTACATGTACCATTTAAGGTTATTAAAGATTGGTATTATTTATTCTCAAAAAAAAAAAAAAAAAAGGTATTATTTAAGCTTAATACATCAAAACCCCTTTTAACTTATCCAAAAAGTTTAATTTACTCACTGAATTTACATTGTGTCTCGTTAGCTCTTTCAACTTGTTTAAAGTAATCTATTGACTATATGAATTTGTTTAAATTGACATGTTGGCCTCATGAACTTACTTATAGTGATCCGTTTGCTTATTGTACTTGTTTAAAGTGATATACATTTCAATTTGTCTAAATATGTAAAAATAAATCAAAACTTAAAAAATAAATGTCTAATTCGCGATTCTAAGTCTTTAAAACAAATTAAATTTCTGTTTTGTATATTTTTATGGCGTTTTTATAAATTTAGGGACTTAATCATAGCATTTTAAGCAAGTTTAGGGGACTAATGAAACACTATATAAGTTTAAGGGGTTAATTAAGTTTTTTTTTTTTTTTTGATAAGTTATGGTACATGATGTATTAAGCCTACTAAATATGGTATTTACTTAGAGAATGATAAATTAGGCTAAAGTTTCTATGGATATGTGTTACATGTACCATTATAGGTTATTAAAGATTGGTATTATTTAGGCTTAATACATTAAAACCCTCTTGAACTTGTATAAGAAGTTGATTGACCCCCTAAATTTATATTGTTTATAATTAACTCCTTCAACTTATTTAAAGTAACCCATTGACTACCTGAATTTGTTTAAAGTGACCTATTGGTCTCTTGAAATTGCTTACAGTCATCCATTTGTCTCATTTTACTTGTTTAAAGTGTTATACATTTCATTGTCTAGATATGTAGAAAAATTCAAAACTTAAAAAATAAAGGCATAATTCGTGATTTTAAGTATGTAAAACAAATTAACTATCTCCTAGTAAATTTTTATGACGATTTTATAGATTTAGGTACTTAATCATGACACTTTAAGTAACTTTGGGAGGCTAATGAGACACTATGTAAGTTTAGAGGGTCAATCAAGCTTGTTCGATAAGTTCAGGGGCAACTAATGTATTAAACCTATTAAATATTGGTATTTACTTAGAGAATGATAAATTAGTCTAAAGTTTGAGGGTAAAATTGGATTAAAAGTTTATATTGTAAGAGTAAAATTGGATTATTTTGTACGGTTTGAAGGAATTTCGTCGCTAATTGTTGTTGATATTTACTTTTTGATTTAAGTTTCTACCGTAAATGTATGATGAGTGCAAAATTCAATTTCTCTGATAACCTTAGAGATAAATTTGATCCTTATTGCTATAATATAGTTTGTTTATTAAGGCATCTATTAGATGTATCTCTCACATTTCATTAACTAGTGTGTCAATCAGAGACGTTACATCACGTTAAAAATCATTGTTGCATCATTTTAAATTAGTAGCAACTCTAACCAATTAATAATATTAATACTATGAGATGCTCCTCAAGCTAGCGGAATAACTGAAAAAGAATAAGAAGACGACGACAAAAAAAAAAAGAACTTAGCAACAAAAAAGTGAAGGAATTTGATGGAAATGCATCTTTAATATCAATAAAAGAGGTTGAACTTAAAGGATCTCTATGCAGAAAAGGAGTTATATCTTAAAGATTCGCTAATAGGTACAATCAATGTCGACGACACAACTATAAATGAGCATGAGTTCAATGAGGAAGAATATAGTTAAAGTTTTTTTAACGAACGATCGTTAACCAATCTCAAATAGTAAAAATGAAATTAAGGGAGATGACAAATGTTTGGTAGTTCGCTTCGGTAGAGAAAAATGCATCTTGTGGCATCCGTGAAAGACAACCTTAATTTTCAAGGTACTAGGAAAGAAAATTAGATACACGTACTTCACCAAACTGTAATCTTTCCGATAGAAACGGGAGTGATGGGACTTGTTGATCTAACTGATGACTTTTATTTAGCAAAATTCACCAAAAAATCAGATTTCAATTTACCCTTTTCGGGTGGACCTTGGATTATCTCAAATCACATGGTTACAGTGAGGCGCTGGAAACCTAACTTTGACCCATCGGACAATCATGTATCCAAAACTCTAGATTAGGTGTGCTTTCTGGGACTACCGATTGAGTATTACGGTGGTCGTTCCTTGATGAAGTTTAGGGATTTCGTGGGCCAAGCAGAATATCTAGATAAGTACTCCTCAACCGATACAATAGTTAAATATGCAAGGGCATGAATTAAAATTGATCTATCCAAACTCGGATGCTAAATACAAAATATGTAAATGAGTATATAGGGTGCAATACGAAGTTCTGCATAATATTTGTTTCAAACGTGGCATTTACGGACACAATATGGAACATTGCATAATACAAAATGAGACAATTAAAGTTAATAAAAAATTTATGTCGACCCGATGAATGAAAACCGTAAAACTAGAGTTAAGGAGGAGGGGTTTGAGGACTACAGACCATGGATGGCCATTAAAGGTTAGTGGGGAAGAATGCGACGTTAGATATGACAGTGCATTCTAACAGTAAAGGACAACGATTCTTTATAAATTGGAAGAAATAAGTGGAGTCGTGGATAAAGCTCAAAACCAACGAGTCTTATTACTAATAAAGGAGATAGATTGTAATAAGAGGCTTGTTAGAGGGTGTAAATGGCCACTCAATATTGGGTTTTATCTAGAATATTGAGAAATGAGATAGCTTCAGGGCAGAACTGTAGGACATTCTTACAAGTTTGGAAATCGTTGTAAAGCGCAGTTTCGACAATATCTAGGTAGAATCAAACTATCTTAAAATGATCAGACTCTTAAATGTATCAAGAAAAAGTTGTATTTTATGCCCTTTTAGAGTGCTCATCATGAATATCCTTAAATTTAACAGTAGATCTAACAATACGTTCTAACACAACTACATAAAGGCTAATAGATATAAATTGGCTAGCAAAATATACATTGATTTTGCCATGGGGTCACCGTTATGTTGGAAGCTCCCGAGAATATTAGAGATGACTTATATAACTCGGTGAGTTGGGAGAAGCTTTATTTTCTTTATTTTCTTGTTTTAATTTTTATACATTAAAATTAGTTGTTTCCAATTCTTAGCAAATACTTTTTATATTTTATTTAAATTTGAAAAATAAAAAGTAATTTTGAAGAAATAAACTAAACAAATACTTAATTTCAGCCAAAATCATAAAATTTAATAAAATTACAAGTTTAATTAAGTTTTTCATGTATATGATTTAAGGGACTTGTTAATGAGAAATAGAATTATTTGATAATTAAAAATGGAAAGGTTGATTAGACTTAGATAAAAGAAGAGGATATGAAGTTATTTTAATAATAAATGTAGGTAAAAACATAGGTTTTAAGATTTTGAGGGGAAAAATAATTGAATGATGGTTGTCAATGTCAATGTCATTGTGAAGTGGGTCCATGTTAGTATGTATAAAATAGGGTCAGAACTCATAACTTTGTAGTAATTAGCTAGGAAGTTGTAGCCCAATCCAACTTAACCGCTTGCGGTCAATTATTATTATTTTTTTTTTCTACCATATGCAGAAACTGAATTTATTTAAAATGTGCCTGAAAACCGAAAAATCGGATAAATTATTTTTATAATAAAGATTAAATTTGTTATATGATTTTGGGTTAATACATATGTTCCATTGTATTTGTCTGTTTTATCACATACGTTCCTATATTTGTCCATCATTAATAAGCACGAGACCTATTTAACTGTTTATTTGATATAAGTAAGTGACAAGTGAGGTAAAGGTAATGTGGAGATATTTTTTTGTTTCATTTGCAAAATATGAGGATGTATTTTCTTGTTTATTTGATATATGAACATATGTGAAAATAAAGACAAATACAAGAATATACATGTGTTAAGTTTTCAAAGAAATACAAATTTAACAATGATGTACCAAATGATATGGATTTAAGGGTAAATTTCAAATAAAACTCCTGTGGTTTCATTAATTTTCAGATAAAGGATTGTGGTTTACTTTTTGTCAAAACGAGGATTGAGGTTTCGCACTTGGATTAATGCTATTAAAACCATTTTTAACGACCTGAAAATGAAAATTTTCAAGAATTAAAGTTGTTCAATGTCATATATTTTATGGAACTACATTTTCGATTTTCGAAAATCATTCTTTTTAGAACTTTCTCTCTATAAACATTAACTTTCTCTCTTTTTACCAAACATCATCTAAACAATCTCAAAATAAAAAAGTTGAAGAATTAAAGTTGTTTAGAATATTAGTAGTTCTTAAAATATGTCATTTTTGAAGTCGTAAATGGTGATTTTAATAATATCAATAAAAAAAGTCCTTATTTTGTTAAAATTGAAAACATCAATCCTCGTTTTGACAAAAAATAAACCACAGTCATTTATCTGAAAATTAGTAAAACTACATAGATTTTATTTAAAGTTTACCCTAAATTTAATCCTAACTATAAATGCTTATTTGGAATATCCGATGGCACATTTATAAATGTCCTATCATTCTATTCAAAATTTTCATTTTGTTAAAGTTAAATTTATAACATTTTATTTTATGTACTTCTTTAAAAATAATGGATATATTTAGACTTATCCTTTATCTTTTACTAATTATTTTTTACTTTTAGTATACTCCTTACCTCCTCAACTTTAGTATTACTAACATGATACTAGATAAAAAGATCCAAATGTCCAAATGACCATTGACCAATATAAATATCAATTGATCACATGAATTATCAATAAATTACACTAGTTACTAACATGATGACTTCTTTACTTTGAAATTACTAACATGATAGTCTATTAATGAGTGATTTATCTGCATTTTACGTGGTCAACTAGTATTTACACTCTTCAGTGATAATTTGAATATTTTTTTATTAATGTATGTCAAAGTTAAAAGATTTTTATGTCTTATTTTGAAGTTCAAATGTCATTATATTAGTCCGTTACTATGAAGTTAAGAGATTAACATGTCATGTTTTCAATTTATCTTTTTACTTTCTAACACCAATAAAAGGTTACGTGTGTATATGTATTTTTATTTTGTTATTGGTAACTGTGATAAGTGATGCTAAGAGGTACTTGTTTACTCATTTTTTTTTCTCAAGTTTGTCTTTTCACTTTAAAATTTAGAGTTTTATATGTTTAGTTAATGATTTCTTATTTGCTTTTTATACATGAAAATCAGTTTTTTACAAAAGCAGCGAATATCTGTTTTTTGAAAAAATAGTTTTTTAAGCAAACATCAACAACAAACAACAGGTAAACCAAATGGATCCTAACACGACAGACTCATGAAATGAAATAACGGAATTTATGATTAGCGATAAAACTTCATTAATAGTTTGAATATTTTTGTGCCTTAAATGTAAAAAAGCAATTCTTGAGAGTTACTCTTTGGTACTACAAAATTTTCCTTTTGTTGTGTCTTTACTCTCTTTTTGGTACTACAAACTTTTCCATGAAACAAGTATACATTTATTGTATGATGGAAAACAAATACAAGTATCCTTTCCTTGGAACTTGATATACACATTATAGTATTCATTTTTTTCATTTTTTTAGTAATAAAATAAAATACATAAAATATTTATTCATACGGCAACTCAAATTATAGTTTAATAACTCTATAACGTAATTAACTGTCCGAATACTTACAAACAGATCTTAACTTTAAATGTATTTTGTGTAGAAATTAACAAACTACTGTAAAATATTAAGGTATAAGTACTTGAAATACTACTATATTAGGACTATAAAAATAATCTCATGTCATAATTAGATAATGGTAACTCTGTTTCCGAATACATTTTGTGTCTTTCTTCGAATCACTTATAAGATAGAACACACAGTTAGAGAGAGACTGAAATTCGGCGAACTCGCTCCGACGCTTAATTAAGTAAGGGTTTGAAGAGTTGAAGGTAATTGAATACTTCGAAGTAGTGATGATACTTCTAGGGTTTGTCATTCCAGTCTATTTATAGTGTTCCGTCAAATGTCTTTTTTAGTTTTCGCTTAGGATAAATCTTATACTAGGAAATGTCTTCTGGACGGTCTGAGCTAGTTTGCATGAGGGTTTTCCTTAATAGAAAACAGTTCCTCAAAGTCTGCTGGATCGGAAGGTCCTTAGTGCTCCACGTGGCCGTTACATCCGAAGGCTCTCGATGCTCCACATGTCGTTGTTTTATTTCCTGCGGTATCATATGCCCCCCTTTGATAAAAACTGAGCTCTTAAGGGTTCTGTTTGTCTGGTAAAAATGAGTGTTTGGTGCTTACGTGTCATTGTTTCAACACCTTTAATTTCTGTTTTAACGCACGTGTTAATCATTTCCCTTGCACGTGAAGTATGTGGCTCTTAGAATTTGTAGCATTTTATCCTGCGCACGTCTATCTAAGTGGCCTGTCAATCATTCATCTCTTCTCTTCTGATTGGTGTGAGTGTTGGGATGACTGTTATTCATCATTACGATCATTAAATGAGTTACTTCACCATTTTTTTCTACCATTTTGTGTATAAAGGTACCTGAACTTTATTTTTACTCTTTCTTCTTCCTTTCAGTCTGTCTTTTAGAGTTTGTTGCTCTATTATGCTTTGCGCCTTTCTCCTAAGCCAACTATTTTTTTTCGTTCTAGTAAGTTACTTTGACTTTTCTATTGTTTCTTTTCCATTTCTGTCATGGGTTGTAAGAAATCCAGCTTATCTGAAGAAGCCCCGAATTAGGAATTTAAGAAACCATTAATACAAAAGCCTAAGAATTTCAAACAACCTTCCCATCTAAATGATATTTCTTTGGCAAAACTTATCTCACAATATCATGAATTCGAACATTTTGGCGTTGCTTTACCTATTTCAAACCAAGTAATAACTGAGTCACATGAGGGCCATTTGGGTTTTATCAAATTTTCTTAGAAAATGGTTATCCTCCTCTTCTCCATTGGTATTGTGAATGTATTAAACAAGTTTAATACCAGTCCAACCCAACTTTCTCTGAACGGTTGGATGGATCTTCTTGGTTTAGTCAAAGTTTGTGAGGATCTGGAAGTAGAGATGATCAAACCTCTCTTTCAGCATATATTAACTCCTTCTATGATATTAGGGGAAAATGACACTTTTTGGATCCAGAAGCTCCATTCTAATAGAAAATCATTTATCACCGACAGAACGTCAAGTATTAAAGATTTTAAGCCATAATGGTTTTGGATTTTGGTCCTTAAGAATGAGAGAGGGAAAGTTAGAAAGGGGGGTTGTATCCTAAAGAGTTTCACTTTCGGTCCATTTGGAATAAAGATCCTATGAACAAGACAAAGTGACCTCTTTTCGAGCCTTTATCGAAGGACAAAGAGATCATATGTGATTATCTAACGCAATTGGACTTGTCTTTTACCAAAGAAGACTTACTAGATCATATTAATCGAGATATTCCCTTTCTCATCTGAACCTCCAAAAGGGAAGTTCATTTTAAAGGAATGTTTGAATATGAGGCTTTGCTTGGTGGTAATTTTTCCTGTGCTTGTACATATTTTTGATTTGTTCCTTCACGTGTTTATAGGCTCTAACATACCTTATGTTCGCTAACAATTGTTAGCTCGCCAAGCTGTCGAAAGGCTTATTACTAATAAGGAGAAGGATGTTGCGGTCCTTGTTAGTGGGCAGAATGTATCTTCGTCTTCTTGCCTTCCCAAAGGGTTGACTTCTACTTCTTCGCCATGCACAAATTCTACCCCTCCCATTCCAAGTTCTTTGGGAGGTTCTTCTCGAGGAGTTGAGGATCTTGCTGCTCGTAATCCTTCTTGCTTTATTGAACTATCCTCCTCTTCGTCTTCTAGTTCTTCCTCAAATACCCAACCTCACCTAGACCACGTAGATGAGGTCCTTCAGCGAGTTGATAGGCTAAGATTGTATAACCCTCTTAAGAGCAAATGCACCCTATCACATCAAGTAATAAATTGTTCCGAAGAACAGTATCGATCCCATAGAGACTAATACCTAATGCCTTATTTGTACTCGAATTCTATATTATATAAGGTATCAGTTAAGTGTATTTAGTTTATATACTAATAAAGAAATTAAACTAGCAAATCGTATGAATAATTAATCTGTTAAACGTATGAATTTAAGACTAGGATTTAGGATCCTCGTGTTAATTCCTATGGATCAATAAGTGTATATTGTGTGAATTTAAAAGTTAACTCGAGATAATGATTTTCCATTAGAAAATAGTAACTCATGTCAAGAACTACTAAATCTACCTCAAACACTATTAGGTCGATGCTTGGTTAAGCAAAATCCCTAATTGTGTTTGAAGGCATTAGACGCTATGAAGACCAAGGCTAGGTCGTAACCTAGACCACGAAGTTGCACTATCCGGTTAAGGTATATGATTAACTAATATGCTAAGTTGACTCGTTTACTTGGTAAGCAATACTTTAGTTTATTCTCCAGTTAAGTCCTACAAAATAATATAAACGCCTATTAGCAATCAATACTTATTCAGCACGTTTCACAGCCATCCTAGCCTATAGTGTTTTAGCTCATGTCTGATCGAAGACATATATGCATGTTTGGATGGATTGAAGATAAACTCATGTTCAGCAAGTTAGGTTTATTAATTCAAGAATGAAAGACAAAGAGAATATAGATAAAGAGAAAACTTGAATTAGACGAACTAAACTTGAGAATAAGATCTGAGAAAACAAAGAATAGATGATGTAAATCATTTGTAGAGAGCTAATAATTGCCTTTGGAGGCTCAAACATGGATTCCCAAATGATGAAGGTCACAAAAGGAGCCTTATCCTCAAACTTTAGGATTCTGTTTCTTTTTTAGAACTACTTTCTTGCCCTTGTTAGTCTCCTTTTTGGTTTGTTTTTAGGGAGACATGATCTAAGTATCGTTGGAGGAGATATGCTTAAGGAATACGATTGAGTGGGATTTACGAGAATTTCTGCACTTCAAAACTTCTATACACCAAAAAGAAAAGGCCAGGAAAATAAAGAAGACTTATATAGTGTTAGAGAGGAAATGGAAGCTCTAAGTGTGGGAAGTAATCCAAAGGTTAGGAAAATAAATTCATCGCACATAGATTGCTTTTATAAGTAATTTTTAAAAATGCATGTGAGAGGTCACCGTCAATGAGAAACTATTGGAGTCGGTGCCTCTTGAAAATCGTGCACCTTTCCACCGACTTTCACCTATGATAAAACGCTTAGGACACGTGTTGATAATTCTATAGAGTTAAGTAGCAGCAATGGACGATGACTGCAGGAGGGTTGCACTCCTACTAGGGATGATGTCACTCAAAGGCCAAACAACACGACATCTCACCTACCCTGAAGATAAAAGATCACGTGCGATGCAGGTAAAGGCAAAAACATCACGAACGTAATGTTCAGATAAATGAGGTATCTACGGAACACAAAACCATTCCTCTCAAACAAAAACATAACTCTAAGGAGCATTCGGTAGTCGAAGCCCCCCAAAGAGCTTCAGGAGTCAAAGAGGGGGGGGGGGGGGGGCATTTGATATAGTGAGAAATATATTAGAACTCATGCATCCTTATCTTAAACCAATAAGTACGCCTCGAGCAAGGATGATCATCATATTAAACTACACATGAATAAATATCCCTCAAGATAGGTGGACCAATGAAGTGTCTTTGAATCCTCTTCGAATAAGAAACCTTCGACCATGCGTAAGATTTAGAAATCACAATTTATGTATATTGCTAACTAGCTAAATATACTTCCACCATTAAAGAGATAACATCTGTTCTCTGAGGAATCTAAGGAAATGTTCTAACATCGGCTGATGATTCTACCCTTGAGTTCCCTATAAATAGAATACGACTCAAGAGCCAAGATACATACACACTTATCTATTACAATTACTCTCAATTTCTTTGTGTTCTAAACATATACTCTCATAATTTGCTCACCGAAGTTGTTTAGCGGTCAACGACCTCGCATTCATCCTTTTTTTTTTACCTTATCTCAAGTATTAGTGAAATCTCTATAACCATCAGAGTACTATTCACAAAATCCAATATATCATATACTTGATATATTATCGATGAGTGATACTATGACGAACCAAAACAACGTTCCTCAAAAAAAGAACATAATTTCATTTATGATGTCTCAACTTAATGTTGATTACAATATTAGAGCATCAATTGTTACTACTATCTTATGAAAATCATATTATCATGATGAGAAATGGATAGTATAATTATATAACCGTATTCTACATAGCAAAAGTATTGGCAAATGTTTTATCAAAAAAAGAAAAGAAAAGTATTGGCAAATGTGTGAAACAATATCCAAAATTACCTAGAAGACCTCAAATACAAATACCAAGAAAATAATGTAAAGAAAAGAAAAGAAATAATGGTGGTTTTAGTGCTAAAAAATGAACATGTTGTGTTTTATTGCCTCCGACAAACACAGGATTGGATTGATAAAAATATAAAAAATAATTATATTTTGTTGTTATTATGAACATATCTTGTCTTTACATCTAAGTTTTCAACTTCACCCATGTGCATTTCTTCTAAAGGTACCTCTTTCTCTTACTCTCTCTGTCTCCCTGGCCCTTCTTTTTTTTTTTATAGCCCATTGCCTTTTTAAAACCCAATAGGGAAAAAGTAAATAATTACCACTCTTACTAACGGTAAATTTCAATTTTCATTTTGTGGTAATTAAAATTTCACTTTTCTTTTATAAAAGTCATTGAATTCGTGTACAAAAAATAATCTAGATGTTGATATCTTTTGTAGAAGACAATTGATTATTACATATTAACTAACGGGGTGTTTGTTAGAATGGATATAAAAGGTGAGATATGGATAAAAAACATGAGATAAGTTATCCCTCAAATTAATGGTATGTAGTTTAAATAAGGTTAAAATAGTAAAATGTATTATTTTATCCCTATCTTCATCCCACATACCAAACATTGAATAATAATTCTCGACTATCATATTTTTATCCTTATTTCAACCATTTATCTTTATCCCAATCCCAACATTTATCTTTATCCCTATCCCAACAGAATACCAAACGTTCCCGTAAGTGTTAATATCATAGTATTTGATAGTCTACACTTGCGCAGTTATTTAATCTTTGTTGACCTACGTTCAGTGAGCTCTCTATATATTTCGATATTAGAGTAAGAAAGAGACAGTAGAATGATGTAATAACGAGAAGCAGGAGTAAGCTCTATGATTTAATTAAGATTCAATTTAGTTCATGAAGTTGATTAGTAGAATAAATTTGGTTCAAAATCAAGCTTGGATATCAATTTAGTCCTTCAATTTGATATTTAGAATCAAATTAATACGAAATGACATATGTGTTTATATGATTGACAATTATTTGACACATATCACTTTTGCATTCTTCACACATGTCAATTTAGATTTATTTGACTTTTAATGCTAAATTAATTTCCGAACTTAATTTTTGACTAAATTGATCCTACTAACCAATTTTAAAGGCTAAATTGATCCTTTACTCATGATTTTACACTTTATATATGCTTAAGCCATACCAAAACACCATCTTACATTTAGTGAGCCGATTTATATTTAGAGACCTTTGAAATGTCATGGGTCTGTTATTGGGTTTAGCTAGATTATCTGGTCTTATGGTTGATTTGGTAGAAACATGGCGGCTATATGCATACCACGAGACAGTCTTCAATAAAGTCAGTGAACTTCGCATTTAATTTTAATAAAGTAATTATAATCATTTGTGTATAAAAATTGACATATATTTGTTGTAACATAGAAGATAGTTGACTATAAATCAACTAAACGTCATATTAGATATTTCTGACTTTTATGATTGATGCGGCAACTGTTATGTATACCTGCAGATAAATCTTCAATAAAACTATTGAATTTAATATTTGATTTTAATAAAGTAATTTCAATAATAAAAATGTGTATAAAATGTTGTCAGAATATTAATGTGGCATAATGCTAACTAAGCATATAAGATATGTCTCGCTTTTATGGTTAACGTAACAACTACGTGTCTGCCACGAAGGACATTTTTAATAAAATTATTGAAGTTCACATTTGATTTTAATAATATAATTCCAATCAATTTATGTATAACAAATCG
Organism: Euphorbia lathyris; assembly: GCF_963576675.1. Lineage (NCBI taxonomy): Eukaryota > Viridiplantae > Streptophyta > Magnoliopsida > Malpighiales > Euphorbiaceae > Euphorbia > Euphorbia lathyris. Next base: position 17,455,566 of record NC_088910.1, on the reverse strand, counting down.
TCGAAATGTTGACATTTCACAAAAGATAATTGACTACGTGCTAATTAATCATTACACTATCAAAGATTTAGGTTTTTGGCGTAAAATTGGACTGGCACTTTCTGATATATCAATCATAAAAGTTAGACATATCTAACATAACACTTAGATGATAATAAGGTTGTAGACGCTAGTCGGAGGGACATAACCTTCATAGTTTAGTCGGAGATTGATCGATGATTAACTATATTTGTATTTTTATATATTTTATTTATTAATAAATAAATCATTATATAAATAGAATTAAAATATATATTCTATCATGTAAAAATAATAATATAAAATAATTTAATAAAGAAAAATATATGTATTGTAATATACTGCTTCTGGTCCACAATAGATGTCTTTCTAAAGAATTTTTTTTATTCCACAATACATGCTTCAATCTATGCATATTAATTTACTTTTACCAAATATACCCCTATTTAAGTTGACCTTTTACATTGGAATAGATAAATTTGTTAGTGGATACAATTAATACAAGGGTGACAAAGTCTTTTACTTAAAATCAATTGTATTTCTTAATTAGTATGCATTAACCTTACAAAACATGTATTGTGGACCAGAATGAGTATTTTGTTAAAAATATGCGAACAATAAAATTTTAACAACAATAACATTAACTCGAACATGTAGCAAATAGTAATTTTCATAAGTAATGTGTCACCGAAAACTATAAAACAATATTTTTAAAATCTTAAACTATATTATAGAAACAAATAAAGAATGCAACCAAATAAAAAATATTCGAAAAAGTGAATCATAATAAAGTAAAAAAACAAACGTTTTTTGTTCAAATTGCCACATATGCAGCCAAAAAACCAAGGGGACCAAATCGGAGAAAATGGAAGCGAATTCGTTATTTAGAGCACTTAGCGACCATTTTCTTAAACACGGGTTAGGTGGATCGGATAGAGACTCGAGCATTCACTCGTCATCGAAAAATTCCATTAAAACTTTAGAGGGAAAATGAATTTTGACCCAGTTTCAGCTGAATTATTATGGTAATGCATGATAATCTGTGATGTTTGTTGTTTTAGTCCCTAGGGTAGGCTAGAGTGTATTGGATTGGGTGGCAGGTTTGGGTGTCATGCAAGCATATCTAATCTAAGTTAACATTGGTATAACCATTTATTGTCAGTTGGTCAAACTATGGCTCGGCCATCTAGTTATTTTGTGACCCATGCACTGCACCCACCTCTTCTGGAACTAATCAAATTATTTATTTTTTTAAATGGGTTCAACACTTTCATACTTCACCTAAGAAAGATAGAAAAAGATAATGATCAACCTTCTTTCATAAATATATATATATATATATATATATATATATATATATATATATATCTTTAAGGTAACATCAATTTTGTTTATACTTTTTTTTTTGAAAGATAATTTTGTTTATACTTGTAAAATCGAAACAAATTATTTGATTATTGATACTTTAAGGAATATTTCATGAAATATCATTTATATGTATATCAATGTCATCTTTCAGATCCGAAAATGCACAGAGACCGTCCGATTTGGAAAAATACGTTAGCTAACGATGTCACAGTCCGAAAGTTGACACATGTTTGGTGAGTCATTAGGGTACCTTTCTAGAATGACCAAAGTTACTATTTGGTAGCCGAGGTATGTGAGTTGCACCGTGAACACAATTGTTTTTATCCATACTCTGATCATCTTCAACCCTTGTAAGTTTAAATATTGAAGCGGGTTCTCCGGTCGCCGACCCTTCTCTGACCTGCTGTTATTCTTGTCTCAAACCCGTCAGGAAGGATCTAGAAGACTATTCAATAAACATTTTAGCCAGTTTTTTTTTATGGTTAGTTTGCATGCGATAGACTTAAATATTGACACTTTAGTAGGTTATTTCTGAGTTTTAGTAACACTATAAACATTTTAGACATAATTAATATTTGAAAAATTAATGTGACAGTTAAATAATAGTCAAATAACGATAAACCAATATGTTCAAATTTTCTATTAGGTAGAGATACAATTGATCTAACTTAGAAACGTTAAAGATATAAATTTACTAAAAATTAGGTGAAACACATAAAAATTATTAGCAGATAAAGAACCTAAAATTACAAAGAAGCATCGGTTGATCTTCCTTAGCAGCAAGCTATTAATGATGAAATAAAGGCTTTGAATAAGAATCAAACATGGGAAATTTGTTCATTGCCTCCAGACAAGCAACCGATGAGAAATGAAAGGATGAATGGAAGGGAAAAAAAAAAGGAAAGGAAGAAAAAAGCACACACCAAAGATTCATGTAAGATAGAAGAGAATATTAGAAAAGTTGTATAGAAAAAACAATATATTTATATTTAAAGTTTTTAAAAGCTTTAGACAGATGAATTTGCCCCCCTGAACTTTCAAAGTGTCTCGATAGCTCCCTGAACTTGCATAAAATGTAATCAATTAATCACTCGGTTGTAAAAAAGTAAGTTAAATGCGGAAGATATGTTGCACGCATCTTAAAAAAGATCGGGATATGCGATTATAATATTAGAGAAGAGAATGTTTTATAGTTGAATAAGTAAGAAATTCCTTTGTAACATGTTTTAATCTATTTTGTGAAATATGTAATAACATTCTAAGGCAGGTATAACACATCTTTCGCATTTGACTTACTTTTTTACAACCAAATGATTAATTGATGACATTTTACGCAAGTTCAGGGGTTAACTGAATATTTTATGTAAATTTAGGAAGCTATCGAGACACTTTGAAAGTTCAGGGGGCCAATCAACCATTTTGGACAAGTTTAAGGAGCAAATGATATATTAAGCCAAATAAAAATAAATTAACTAAAGGATATTATTAATTTAATCTAGTTTTTAGGTAAATCTATATTAAAAAGTAAATCATTTTTTTCAAATAAAAAATAACTACTCCACTTAAAATCGACTTCAGAGTTTTTTTTTCTCAAGAAATAAGTTCAAAACCTTTTAATGAGCCATATCTATATAACGATAGACAAAACTCTTCAAACTTGGTTGAAACTCTATATAATTATAAGAAAAATATAAATGAAATAATATGATTACCCACATAATCTGTTTTTTATAATAAGAAAATAACATAGAGGAAAGCATATAAGAAAGAAAAGAATGAAATGATTGGGGATTGACAAGTTACTAATACTAACCCTCCCTCCCTACTGGAATCTTTCAATTATATATATATAAATATAACCATGATTTTGCAACCTCATATCATATGACTGACTGGATTATTACCCTATTCCTTTTCACGCTTTAATTCCCTTCTTCTGTCATTTGAATCATTCTAACAGCCGCAATTTCCAATCTCATCACATGCTTCGTTATCATAATATTAAACCTTTACATAACAATATTACAATCTAAACTGATAAACATAAAATTAGATTTATCTCTAACGTATCAAATGATCAACATGTACAGCTTGACAACCTAATGGTTGGAGGCCAGAGCCCCCTCTTCTCTTCGATTTTCTCCCTCTCTTCTAAAGTCTAAACTCTTTCTTTCTGTTAAACCTCTCTGCTCACCCCGTCGCCAATATCGAAGTTTGTGCCTCTCTAGCCGCCCCCATTGGAGGACTAAAATTAACCCTTCTAATCTCAAATCATGGCTCTGCCACTGCATTTACCATTAACGTTTCCAAGTAAGATTACATAGAAAAATTAACAAACTAGTTTAACTGTTTTTTAACTGTCGTATATCCAATATTAAGTGAAATGAAGTAGTATTTGATATTGAGAAAGTAGATGTGCAATAATTGGTACTATCTACCCACCCACCTACCTTTAAACACCATATGCATATGCAATGCAATTCTTCTGAAAAGGAACAAAAGACAGAGCAAAAGAAAGAAAAAAGAAAAAGGTAAAAGCAACATTTGAAATTTTCATATCATATGATGACTTTTAGCGGTGACACTAAATCATCTGACAGATTAACAATATCATATTTTCATTCCTCCTCAGATTCAATCCAATAGATAACAGAGAAGAATATACTCTCATAGCCACCATCATCATTCAATTCCTAACTCATACGGCTGGACACCCAAAACATTATTTTAAAACACTACCTTTATGGAATAGTTTCAAACAAAAATCAACAGAGATGCAAAAGCAGACACGCTATTAAAGAAGAGTATTCGTGTAACATAAGCTAATATCTATTGGCTATAGTGAACCATATAGATTCTAAATCTTGATCTTACAATTAAGTCATGATGAGAGCCTCCGAAACCAAGCAAGAGCCTCATCATGGGTTAAATTAAGTTTAATTAGATTAGATCAATGGTTGAGATTAATCAACCGTTAAAGAAAATCCTAATCAAAACACTAAATGTTATTGAGGGCTTGTGTTGATGAGAGCCTCCGAAACCCAAGCGAGAACCTTCTAAACTGCGCCTCGCCTAGGGGAATTAAGGCTCACTACCTTGAGCCTCGTGTAAGGCGCGCCCTTTAACAACTGCTAAACCAAATAGACCCCATGTCTTGATCTTACAATTTAATATATTAAACTCTCAATCAATTCTAACTGTAAACATAAAACTCAATTAAAATAATGCTATTGGTTTCATCGGTTTTTTTTTTTGTTACAAAAAGTTTAGGTAAGGGTAGGTCTACCAACTCCCAAAGTCAGCACAAACCACAAATCTCAATTAAGATTTAAAGTGAAATTTATAGATTACCTACCAATAAGGGCTAAATTGCATTTTTAAGGCTTTGGAATCTTTTTGTCTACAATGATTGTATCGTAAACTTTAAAAATCTCATTTCGATCCGTCAAACGCAGATGAATTGAGTAATACTCTTTTAGTTGAGTTTAATGTTCACAGCTAACTTTTCTAGTACCCACGGTCATAATGTGACATACTGAAAGATCAAGGGCCTAGAAGACTAAATTGAGGTCATAACCATTGTTAAAGCAACAAAATTTATCAAGATCATACATATTTCTCATTCAAATAGCAAGTCAATGATACAAATTCTATGGCACAGATTCAGTAATACTCAGCTTCATTGATATAAATTTCTATTCACCATGTCTGCAATTTACCAAATCCGGTGAAAAGATTAGTGGGAACCGAACCTGCTTGTTCTCTCAAAATTTTCTGCTTCTTCTTCTGCTGTTGTTCCAATTCTTCATTCATAATCAATGCAGAGAATATCATGCATGCTTGAAGAGCTTCATACTAAGCCAATGAAAGTATACAGCAACCACAAGTATAGGAAGTGTCAAAGGTACAAGAAAGCAGTAATACCTGCCACAAGAGAGAACTTAATCATTTCGACTACCAATTTCTAATACGATAACACAATTTATGCACGAACACTCCTCTTTACTCTAATAATATTTTTGCATTTCGTGTCTGTATCCATATCTGTTTCAAGTTCTGTTGAAAGACTATGTTTTAGAAATAACATTTCTCCGTGTCCATGTCCGTGCAACATGGACGAAACCTACCACGACCCGCTTGACACAATTATATTTTTGTTTGCATTTATATTATATAATAGCCATATAAAATATATAGATACCATAATTAAAATTTACAAGGCAGAAAGCTTCATTTCTTTTTATTTTTATTTTTTATTTATCACTGCACAGATTGAAGTTGCTCATCTCTGGGTAATCAAGCAATGGCCAGTTTGCTCATCTCTGGGTAATCAAGCAATGGCCAGTAATAATAAGTTCATAATTAAAATGATCACTATTTTGTACAGCAATCAGATAATTTTATAGCAATTCGATTGTTTTTTAGAACAATCTTTATTCATTCCCCCAATTCCCCCAATTTGATCTTCCCCAATTAGCCAATCCTCGCCTTCTACTCAAACGAGACCAAATTGAAGGGAAAATACCAAAATTTCTTCCAGTTCTAAAAAATCTGATACTTTTCAAGCGCAATGTAAGGAAGGAGAGAGGCATGAATTACCTGTCGTTCTGTATGGCTGAAATGATAGGATTCTCGGATGAAGGAAGAAGCTTGGATACAATTGCTGCAAAGAGAAATCCTACAAAAGAAACCGAGCCGATTGCGATGGAAAACCATCCCCAGAAAGCTGTCGTCTTGCTCAAATCCATTCATGAAGAAACCATTCCCCGCATTGTACCTTCTGAAGCTCAAATTGGATTGTCCGGAACGGCGGAGGAAGAAGAAGAAGCTAAATATAAATCGCAGCGGAGCGGAAGAAACCCGAAACGATGCGTTTTATTTGCTGGTTGATTTGATACATTGCAAGATGGGCAATTAGGTTCACAAAAGTTTAGACAATCTATGCACAGACTCACAGAAATTTAATTTTTTTCCATAAAATTATTTAAGTTTGTTTTTTTCTCAATAAAATCATTTGAAACGTTTTTTTATCATGTTTTTTACCGAAATTGCTCACGTGACATCTCAACGTCACATCATCGGCATCTAATATATTAAAAAAATGTAATTACATATTTTAATTAATTGATATGGCACATAGATTAATTTATGATTAAAATATTAATTGATAATTCTTATTTATTTGAGTTAATTTATAATTAAAAACGTCCAAATTAGCTTTATTGGGATAAAAAACAAACTTAAATAATTTTATTAAGACAAAGTAAACTTTTATGACTTTTTAAGGATATTATCCAAATTTTTGTGACCAACAATACTAATTATCCATTGATTACGAAAAATAAATATGAAATTAATTATTATTATGTTTTACACTGTTAAACTTATATTGAGAATGTCAATTAACAACGCATCCTTAAAAGTTAAAAGTGTAATAAATAAGAAATATACTACTACTTCAAAACTAAAAACAAAACGTGCATCACTAAAATCGGATATTAGGGTTCGAGTGACTTGCACTTTCCAGTCAGGCTAAAAATGCATTTCAATACAATAGGGTGAAGGATATTGATTTAAGATTTCACATTTAAGTTTTTTTAAAAGTTTTCTTTGTAAATATATTTCAAAATTTGGCATGTCAGCAAGTAGTTATCTTATATAAGAATAAGAAGGGGTTAAGGTGCAAAAATACCCCTAACGTTTTGGGTCAGGAGCAATTTTATCCCTAACGTCTAAAATGGTGCAATTTTACCCCTAACGTTTGTAGCCAAGAGTAATTTTGCCCCTAACGTTCATAAATTGGGTCAATTTCAGAAATAATTCATCAAACTGTCTTCTCGGCCATGAATCTTATCATCTACATTTCACATGTGCGTCATTTTATCAGTAACAAATCATAAACATATGTTGGGATATGAAAAAAATAATAATAAAAAAATAAAAAATATACTGTCTTTTGTACGAATTAGACAAAAAAATTAAAAAAATTCACCGAATTTATAAATATTAATCTACAATTCTATTATTAAATTATAAAAAACATGAAATCCTTTTTTTAGAATGAATTGATATGCAATTGGTACAAAATAATGAACAAAAATATATGTGTTTTATAATAGTATATGAAATTGACCCAAATTACCAACGTTAGGGGTAAAATTGCTCTTGGCTACAAACATTATGGGCAAAATTGCACCATTTTAGACGTTAGGGGTAAAATTGCTCCTGATCCAAAACGTTAGGGGTATTTTGCACCTTAACCCTATAAGAAGAATGTTTCAACATTTATATATTGTATATATAAATTGAACTTGTTAGAATCGATTTGATTTTATTTTAAGAAAGATTTTGTTTCGGTTAATTAATAATTCGGTTCAGTTATAGTTAATAACGGAACTGATGCTCATTCCTACCAAAAAATAAATGGATATGGATTGCACTGGACCTGATGTTTTCTCTGTTCCAAGGCCCATTGGATATGGGTCTAGGTTGATGAATTTGGGTAAACCCGAATAAATAGCGGGTCCGGCAATTTTCTTCCCCAAAACGCAGAAAGGAAAGCCCTAATTCCTTCATCAACGTTGTGAAGATTTTACTCGCAGCTCGCATTTACTGAGAAGACTAAACAGACAGAGAGAATGGCCAACGCCGATGCGGAAGCTGTGGACTTCGAGCCGGAGGAGGACGATCTGATGGACGAGGATGGAGCCGTTGACGTCGACGCTTCACCTCGTGCTCCGCTCCCCAAGCTCAAGTCTGCTATTACTACTGGAGGTGCTTCTTCGTCTCTTTCCGCCCCTAAAAAAACTAAAGGTCGTGGATTCAGAGAGGAGGCTGATGCTGACCGCCAGAACCGACTTGCAGCTCGTGACTTCGATTCCCTCGGCACTGATGGTGGCCCCGGCCCCCAGCGATGTCAGTTTTCTTATCCCTTTTAATACGTTTGCATTTAGGGTTTCGGGTGTGTTACTTGAGTAGTAGCTAGATTTATTCTAGTCTCGCTTTCAGTTAGAATTTCAAGTTATATTGATGACTAAGGGTTTTGTTAGGGTTTATTGTGTATTTTGTCTTATTGATCATCCCAAATTTCAGATTTAGGAGGTCTTTAGTAACTTTATGCCTGAGTTTTCTCTATGGGAATTATAATAACGCAGTTACGCTGGAAACTAGCTTTATAATGTTGCTTAAGTCATCCATTTGGTTTAAAACAAAATGATGTTGCTTTGTACAAGATAGAGAAACTCATTGCTTTAAGCTGTACAATCCACTATGCGTATAGAACTTCACTTATCATCTCTGTTATTAGATTCAGCATGAGCCAATCGAGTTTTCCCTTTAATTTTTGTTTCTTCTGCCACATACCATAAAAATGAAATAGCAATTTCCTGCAACAATATAATTCCTCATTTT